>NW_022170819.1:2881738-2943954 GCF_008802855.1 Photinus pyralis
GGTAGAGCAGACGGGGTTATCTTGGTAGCTCCAGTCTGAACTCCGCCATATTGAGTTGTGCCTTTTTTTATTTAAATGGGTTAAAATACTGTCTTACATAAATCTCAATAAATGTCACTTGTCACGCGACGGTGGCGCCATTTAAGCCCCTGGTGAAATCTGGATGAACTAAAAAGCGACGGTGGCGCCATTTAAGCCTCTGGTGAAATCTCAATGAACTAAAATGGCGCATTTAAGACCCTGGGGAAATCTCGATGAACTAAAAAGTCACTACTTCACAAGAGAGAAAGATTTCATTTCCTCTAAACTGTCACAAGTGGTATGAGGACTGAATGTTTTACGAGAGAACGCAGCACCTGGAGGTCTGGGGGGTATGGTATACAGGCAGCACTACCTTAAAAGTACTGGTGGTAATTGGGAAAGGCTAATCGAATCTCAATTTGCTTGAGGCTGTTTTTCTGGGGGGTAGTCCCCAGACCTCCCGGAACTACGATCTTCTCAAAAACGTTAACCGTTAGGGTCTAGTGCAGAATTTTAATGGAAATGCTGTAGAACTTGGCACCACGATGTTGTGGACTACTTCTCAACAAAGACAATTGATTGTGATTTCCTATAAACTACCACAAGTGGGTGGGGACAGAATGTATGGGAAGAGTATACTACTACTCAACGTAGGAAGAATTGCTTGTGATTTTTTATTAACTATCACATTTAGTATGAGGGTTGAATGTTTTGGGAGAGAACGTAGCACCGGGGCGTCTGGGGAGCCGGGATGGGGATATGGAATACCCCCCAGTACACAGGTAGATTCAATTACCTTTTTTCGAACAACATCTTGACAGTGATTGTGGTAATTGGGAAAAAGTAATTGTATTTCAATTTGCTGTAGAGTATTTTTCTGCTGAGGGGTATTCCATACCCCCCGACCCCCCGCAGCTACGTTCGTCCCAGAAACGTTAACCGTCATCAATTGAAAAATGTTAATAAAAATGCTATAGAACATAGCACCACGATTTTGTGGATTATAGAAATAAACTATCACAAGAGAACAGAATGTATTGGGGAGTATGTAGCACCGGGGGTCTGAGGTATGGAATGCCCCTACAGGTAGATTCAATTATTGTTTGTCTAAAAATACCCTGAAGCTGTTTGTGGAAAGGGTAATCGAATCTCAATTTGCCGGAGAGTATATTTCTGGAGTGCCCAAAACCCCAGGAGGTACGTTTTGTCCCAGAAACGTTGGGCGTTAGCATCAGGGAGAGAATTTTAATGACAATGCTATTGAATTTAGCACCAGGACTTTGTGGATTATGGAATAATTCTCAAGAAAGGAAGAGTTGATTGTGATTTCCTATTAAATATCACAAGTGGTCTGAGGACTGAATATTTTGGGAGAACACGTAGCATTGGGGGGTCTGGAGGTATAAAATACCCCCTATCCCCCTCAGTAAACAGGTAGAGTCAATTAACTATTTTCGAACACAGCCTTAAAGGCGCTTGTGGTAATTGAGAAAGGGTAACTGAATCTCAATTTCCTAAGGAGTCATTTCATGTGCTTTTATAGAATCCCTTTGAGATCTGGGAGTACTTTTCGCGGAGTAACACAACGAAGATATAAGTTGCGCATGGATACATTTTATTTCTCTCTGTCAGTTGGCAACAATGTACTTAAAGTTTACACGTAGTGTTCCTATTGTTGGTAATGCATTAATGGTATTTCAGCATTCATTACTTTTGGGTAGTGTTTCTATATTGTCAGTTAACGCGTCCTATTTGAAACACCCCCACTATCATTTGAATTATTTTTGAAATTCAGTAGAACTATTTTGAATAACTTTTCTTTGGAATTCTCGATTTTTTTAAACTAAATCTATTTTAGAAATTTTCGTGGGACAATTTTTCGTCTCTTTTGGATCTCTTTGTAAACTCTTTGAAGCTTGGTCTATGACTGTGAGATTAATTGTACTATAAGTACAGATCAATAGCACTCTCCCATCATAATAGCGTAATTTTTCTCACTTCTGCCAGGCCAAGAGTATACCATGCGTGTACGAAGGATTGTCGTTTTATTTATTGGCAACGGTCCTAGCGTCTGGTTGTCATTTTTATCAGGATCAAATTTGATGCAGAGTGCTTTTTGAAATTGGATTGGAAGTCCTACCGCTTTTTTTTCGATTTTACTGTTGCTGGAATTTTAAGGACTGGGGGGGTTAATGGGTTTGATGTAGAAAATGTTAACATTCATTGTGTCATTTTATGGAAAACTCAAATTTCCGATTTTGAATAGTAAATGCTTTACCATTCTTCGTCCCAAAGACATTACAATCAAAGAAGTACGTTGGGTAATCTACCTATAGTTTACAAAACTTTCAGCAAACAACAGGCTATATTTATAAACATACCTACCTGTGTCCCCCACCAGCTGAAATACCAAGGTAACGGTATTTACCTCACCTCTTCAGGTAGTTAGTTTTGTATTGTAAGTTGTATGTGTGTCGTGATTATCTGTACGTCAAACCATAAAATGTGATCATTAATGAAAATAAGTGCCAAATATCCCAAAAATTTGAATTAGTAAGGTAAGTGACCCGAACAATTAGCGTTTAGAGACGATTCCGGGTGACCATCCTGGGCGATTTTAACGTTCGGTCATAAACGAAACCTCGCCTTTGCGCTGACGTCATTTAAATTTTTTTCTAAATTCCATAAATTCAATACAACATTACTCGTTATTATTTTTATCGATGGAAAGTGTGTTCAGTAACGCATCTTGTGCAAAAAGGGAAAACTCGGGCGGCATCAGCGGACGAATAATCGCTGGAATGTTCCCTCATTATTTCAAACAAATTAGTGTTAATTAATTTGCGGTCAAAATCATAATCGGCAAACTTTCCGGATACAAATTTACATAAAATGAAGCGTTTTTCAAATATTTCCACGTGTGACATGACCTCTTTTGGATGGGCTTATTGATCACGCGACCAATTTTAAGGTATCTTGACAAAATTTGTGTAACTGTGTTTTTTACATGCGTGACAAGTGCGTTTATCCTGAAAAATTTCACCAGCAATCTTTCATTTGTTCTAAATTGTGTGTCAGGCTCCAATTTGCCATTTGAAATTGAACAAACACACCTTAAAGAGTCGATGCGTAACCCAAAAAACTGTACCGGCACGTTGTCCAGGAATGGGCGATTGCGAACGTGTATTGCTTCGGGTTATGAATTATGATATTAAGAAGCATAATGGGTTCTACCACTTTTTTTGCGTCCACCTCATCGATCTCGAAACGGCTAATGGACTGCTTAAATCGTTTTTGGGATCATTCCGTTTATCTTAAGACATTAATTGAACACAAATGCAAAAAGCTTGTACGTATTTCCACTCGATTGGTTTCATTGGTACCGTACACGTCATTTTTCTATTTTTTTTATCATATAAGAAGTGCTTGAGAAGAGAAAATGAGCTAAGATTTTTGGTTTTGGAAGGCAATTGTTCCCAAAGTGTTACAAGAATTTGGGCGAAACGTCAAAGTTTCGTTGACATCCAATGCAATGTAGCTGTTCTGGTTATAAATGGAAAATAGTTCACGCAGGAAGCCACCAAATTCCTGTGGAAGTAAAAATTATTACAGGCGAATTGCAACTGAACAGTTACAAGATTTCCTTCCAGTTAATGGTGCAATAATGTTTTGAATGCTTTCTTAATACCTGTCTGTGTACAAACTGGACGAAACGTGATTGTTCGAGGGTAATATACATCCTGGCTATAAATGGCACAAGCAATTCCCCATGTCTTATCTTTAAAAAATCTAGATAATTCTTTGAGTCTTTATTAAGATGATGAGTACCTAATACGTGTTGTAGAAAACGCGGCATTATGAGGATCTCCTACGCTACTTTATTGAAGAGAAACATCGATGAAGGTATTTGTACTGAAAGTTTTGACATCGCCAATCCTGACGTTCCGCTTGCCCTTTATGAGTACCCTTTTCCGATACTTCGTTTTCATGATATTCGCTTCGACTTCACCAATAGATATGTCTCGTCCAGACGGTTTATTTTGCCTTTGCGGGTACATTCCTCCGACGATCTGTTCTTGAGATACTTATAAGGAGAAATATCCGATCAAGATAGGGGGCCGAGAGGGAGGACTGTGATGGGTTGATGGGTAAAAATTATTTCCGTTCATTGAGACCTTTCATAAGAGTACCATGATAAACCCAGTTCCCCTCCCTTGATAAGGGATAAGAAAAAGAGCGGTACTTGGTAGAGTGTTGTTGAGATCTAGAATAAGTACCATGACAGATAAAATTCATACCCCCGTCACTCACTGATCTCGAAAAGAAGTGGCGGAGAAAAGTTATGTGCCCCCCCCTTCCATTTTCAAAAGTTTGACTTGGCACCACTAAGGACATGTTAAGTATGCAAAATCTAAGACCAATTGGTTGTCGCATGTAAAAGTTATGGACGTTTAATTTTCAAAAACAGTATCTCAGGAAATAATACATGGGGGAGTCCCGCCTTAAGATAACACGATTTGATGGCCGTTTGGCACACCTGCACGGTTATTTATTGCAAACAATTCCAGAATTCTAGAATGATCCCCCTAAAAGTAGGTTGTTCAACACGGCAGAGGTGGATGGACGGACAGAACGCAAACAATAGCCCTTAAAAATGCACTAAAAATAAGGGAGATAGAAAATCAAAGGCCAACATTTCGAAGAATCGAAAATATACAAAAACGTTGAGCCTGATTTGTTGGTTTAATGGTTTTGCAGCAACAAGAAAAATCGAATGTCTCAAGAAGCAAAAATAAACGGAATGCTAAGAAGAAAACAATAAAAAATCGAACAGACCCAAGCTGAAGAAGTCTAAGATGAGTAAAATCCTAAAAAATAATACCGGGGGAGCATATGAAGTAAGTTGAGAAAGCAGAACTATAATAGAAGTGTGATAAAAAAACAAAAAGGAAAGAACAAAAGAAGAAGCAAACACCAAAGAATAGGGAAGCATAGAAAAATGGAAAGGTTAGAAAACTGAAGGGTTCGGAAGATCCCGAGTAATCAGGTGTAAAATTGCCTGTAGAGTCTAATAATCGAAAAACATACAGGGTGTATCATGGGAGAGTACTACTTCAAGTATTCAATTTAATTTTACTCACAGTATCTGCACCTACCGGAGACTTATATTCATATCACCAATTATACCAAATTTATACGGTGTGTAAAACTTGGGCAAAGTTGCCAAATTTTCGTAATAATTTAATGCTAGGTGTTAGGAATTTAATTTGGGTGCGTAGAATCCAAATCAATTCGTACTTTTTCGATCAGACTTCTCAATCAAAAGTTATAGACTAGAAACCAGGGGTTTATTATAAAATTGCATTTTTTGAAATTTTGTTATTATGATAATTATGATGATAAGATAAGTTATAAATTCGAAAATGAATTCTCAAAAGTTATAGTCTTGATAGTCCCGGACAGACAGACAAACGTACTTTGATCAACTAAGATTTAGTTTCTTAGTAACGTAACTGGTTCTACATAAATGGCAAATATTAGCCCGCTTTACCAAAAGCAATCGATCTCGCAAATATCGAGATTGAAATTTGGCTGGGGCGCAGGGGGTTGGAGGAGGTGCGTCGCCAACTATGTCATTCTGATTCCCCCTCCGAATTACCGAAACGGATTTTGATTTTTTTAAATATCTCGTTTATTTAGGTACTAAGACATGGGGGGTGGTATGTTTTCAAAGTGCCACCCTGTATACATATAAGCTAAAAAAAAAGATTGTTATCTAAAGAGAAGACGCTAAAAAATGGTTTCCCAGATCCATGATAGTTTTCCTTATTTTGGACACAGTGTATATCACTATTTACTTAATAAGATATTAAAATAAACGCGTCCAATCCACTCCCCCCAATTACATTTTCCGTCCGCGTGAAATAAAACGAAAAAGTAATAATTACAGGCATACAAATATGTATTCATGAAAAAGAAATAATTAGATATTCAAGTAGGAAAAGCTAATTGCCCGATATAGTTAAAGGTAATATTACAATATTTTTGCGAATCAGTTTGTTACATTGCAGTTTCATGTAATTTTGATGAAATTAAGGAAATTTGGACACACTTCACAATTTTGCAAACGCCATAACGTGGTTTAGTGATTGATGATTTTGTAGTGTAACCACTACGAAAGTAAAACTAAACACGAAAACAAAGTATCATTATCTTAATTACTCATCTGGTCACTTTTACTTTCCTAAGGAACTGTCTGCAATTTTTGCTGGTAACTAACTAAAGTGCGAAGAATCCCTAAATTACTAATTAGCCAAATTGGTGCATTAAACTTTTCTGCATCAACGGATTGGTTGGTTATGCGTCATTCGGCCTAGTTGCAACATTCAAAGATCAATCTTAATTGATTACTCGGCAATAGGTACGTATTACTCAACTCGTACACAAAGAGTGTGTGATCGTTAGGTGAAAGTACGATAGTAAAAATTTGCACGCACTTCAATATCAAAAGGGTTTACCAAAAAATCTCGAGAAACCAAGGTTTGAGGTTTTTTACACGTCACAGAAAAGTAATTATGAACAATATATGGAAATTATGCATTTCTCGCTAAAGCATAACGTGTATGGTTACGAGATAATTGCGTAAGTTGATCGATAACAGCATGGGGCGCAATAGAGTTATTAGGTAACGTCCTCACAAAATCTGTAAGCAAGGTTTACATAAATAACTATAGTAGCCCATGACAAAGTACAGTTTGATGAGAGCTGCATCAGTGACATCAAGAGATTTTGAAAGTCAAAGGTGAGAAATGGGATGTCATTTTGGGACAACTTCACTTTTAAAGTTGAAAAATCAAATTTTTGAGTATACTAAGGCAATTTGATTCGAATGTGGGTTGAATCAAACACTTACAGAAAAAGAGAACTATTATTTCTTACACTCAATCAAAAGACCACAATCGCAAATTAAAATAGATCAATATCTTAGCGTTAAATATTCAAATCTGCGTCGTTACTTAATTAGGCTTGCCAGAATCCAATAGATTCCAGTTCCAAAAGACACTCCAGGGTCCGATCGGAGACCAAAAAGGTGCCAAAAAGGAAGTCTGAGGAGTGAAAAAAAAGCAATGGCTTATAGTCTTGCTCGATTGTTCGAAAAGGAACTTTTCTCAAATCGATGACTATTAATAACGTCTTATGAAGTTTTCCAATAAGCGTTTAGTTCTCCAGTTCCAAATACAGCTTAGAAGGAGGACGATATGAAAATTTCCAAATTGGTTTTAAAGGAAGAATTAAAAAAAAGGTGTAATGTCTTCCATATTATACTAGCGGTCCCGGAGAACTTCGTACCGCCTTATCCTGTTTTTTCCCGTTTTTCTCCGGTACCGTGGAAACTTCGGGAAGTTCTTTCGGAGTACACCTTAACGTTTTCAAAGAAACCTACATGCCAAGTCTCTGTTCGACTGTAGAACGTGAAATCCTGCTTCTTCTTGTTTCCGTTCCCGTGGGAATTTCGGAAAGTGTTTTACTAGCTCATAAACTTTCGCCGGCATACGTCCAATCACAGACAAACATTCATTTATATTTAATATATAATAGCAGACCCGACGAACCTCGTGTATATATGGGTACATTGACATTGCATAGCATAACATGTATTAAATATCGCTAGAATATATACGTGCATTATAAGGTATATGCACTAGGACTATGCAAATGGAATATTTCAGATATTCTGAGAAAAAACTTAAAAGAATATTCTCTATTTCTTCTGAATATTTTTAGAACATGATACATATTATATACCACTTGGGACATGGTGAGAATATACTTGCAGAATATTCTTCTGAATATCCTTTATATGCAGGATGTAAAATTGGTTTACGCGCCATAGGGATTTTAATGGTAATATTGAAATATGTTTTCGCCTATAAACCGGTTCTACACTCTGTATGAGGTATATTGTTTCGGATATTCTGAACATAAACGTGAAATAACGATAACTGTTTCTTCTCAATATTCTTGACCGCTTGCGAAATGTGTTTTTTACCTCGGATACCGAAAACTCAAGGAATATATTACTAGTGGGTTCTCAGTTGAATATCTTTGGAATATGACCGACGAACGTATAGATTCATAGAACATTCTATGGATATTTGGAATACTCACATACCTTCTGGCATGTTAAAAGAATATTCTAAGAGTCTCCAGTGTTATCTGGATGTATGGAAATATTGTAGTGAATGTTCTAGAAATCCAGATAAACATGGAGGCGTCATAAAAGATTAGCCGCCGACGACAAGAACCGAAGGAGGATGTGACGCATTCTTTCCGGGAAATACGATCTGTTTTGTTCGAGATTATGTGATTAACCGTACAAAATTGCTTATTTAGCCGCACATACCGGGACCCTCAGTTAAAAAAAATGGTGTGTCCCGAAATGTTCCCCATCAAAAAAAAGATCGTACCTCCATGGCGAGACGCCAAACTCTATTCGCCGGCGACTTTTCTGGAAGAGAATGAAGAAAATGCAAGGAGAACGTGTATTTTTGGAAAATTGTAAAAATTTGAGAGCCGATATGTGGAAATATAAAAACTGTGCATAAGGGCAAGGTGATTCGAGAGAAAATTTTAGTTTTGAGGTTTTCCCTATACGACGCGCCAGTTTTGAGTTTGGTTGAGAGAAAGTTTTAAAAATGGAGCCACTTCAAAGCGCCCCTTATTCCTAAAACAAAAATTGAATTCTTTAAATTTTCCTTTTCGGTCTTTCTGCTCATATAGAAGATTGATAGACGGTATTTTAATATTCCGTAATTCCCCGTTTTCCTGTTGCCTGTTGGTGAACTATTTTGGGTCCTGAATGTAGAAAATTTATTTTCCTTAGGAATAAGGTGAAACATTTAGTTTCAAACCATAATTAATTCTCTACATGTGTCATTATAGAATTCTTAGTTTTGTTGGATTAGAATTTCAATAAAACAATGAAGACTGCCAAAGTACTCAGTTCCGATATTTATTTAATGGAATCAATAAACTATTAGGCTCGCTATAACTGCAAGCTTATTTGACAACCGGTATACAATTCTCGTCTTTTGCGCAACTTTCTGGTCGTACTGTAATTGCGGATACAAAGTAAGGAAGAATGCCAGTGTTTGTAGCTATACGAAAATATGTTACAATAAATACTTACCGTAATTCCCGTCAGATTGTATCCGTTTAAAGGCCATAAATAAGAAAGCTACATGGCGTACCTAATCGAAATAGCTTCGCCGTAAATCTGTGCCAATTATTTTTGCAGTACTACGCGAGTTTCCCTAATTTGGGCGTTTTATTTCGCATCTTTTGTAGGTACAACGACGTCAACTAACCAATGGCAATTAATTTTAATTGGTGCGTCAATTTTTTAGTGAAATCCGGTGGTTTCTAAAAAAGGTACTTTTAAAAGGATTTTCTTATACATGTGCGATGCAATTTTCGTATTTTGAGGTGCATTAAAGTCCCGAGTTTCTGCCACCTCCCCCAAATAAATTATTCTCGGCTTACTTTTTCTAAAGCTCAAACACTCCACTGAACTGAAAGTACAGTTTTCTTTGTAGGGTATCAGAGATCAGACAAAGGGGAAGATCAACGCACCCTCTCTTAATTAAGTACGGTTTTATGTTTCATAGAAAAATTATGGAAACGAGGAAACTTCATATTATAATTGTTTTTCAAACGAAAAGCTGTCCCACTTGCTCTGATGTAATTACTGAATCGAGCGGGATGTTGAAAAAGTACACTGTCAAAATTGAGTTTAGGTCCGGATTCCAATTCGGAAATTGATTGAAATCATTTGCCATTGGAAAATTCGAATTCGCGAAATTCGCCACTGATATACACTCTTTAAAAGTATTAGTCTAATCTAAAGGAAGTTGCTCTAAATACAGGGAGATTGGCGGTAAGTGCATTTTTAACTAAAAAAATCCGTAATTTACAAACGACTAGAGGTTGCACTTTAATAAACACTTATATAGGGTTGTTGTTAACCCTTTTAGCGTAATTATTGAACAAACAGAAATATTTGATGCGCCTGTAAAAATGACAACCCTTACACTGGATAACTGCCAAGAAAGATTGCATTTTTAAGTAAAAAAATTCATAATTTACAAACGACTAGGGGTTGCATTTTTATAAAACACTTATATAGGGTTGTTGTTAACCCTTTTAGCGTAATTATTTAACAAACAGAAATATTTGATGCGCCTGTAAAAATGACAACCCTTACACTGGACAACTGCCAAGAAAGATTGCATTTTTAAAAAAAAATTCATAATTTACAAACGACTAGGGGTTGCATTTTTATAAACACTTATATAGGGTTGTTGTTAACCCTTTTAGCGTAATTATTTAACAAACAGGAATATTTGATGCGCCTGTAAAAATGACTACCCTTACACTGGACAACTGCCAAGAATAATTGCATTTTTAAGTAAAAAAATTCATAATTTACAAACGACTAGGGGTTGCATTTTTAAAAACACTTATATAGGGTTGCTGTTAACCCTTTTAGCGTAATTATTTAACAAACAGAAATTTTTGATGCGCCTGTAAAAATGACAACCCTTACACTGGACAACTGCCAAGAAAGATTGCATTTTCAACTAAAAAAATTCATAATTTACGAACGACTAGTGGTTGCCTTTTAATAAACACTTAAATAGGGTTGCTGTTAACCCTTTTAGCGTAATTATTGAACAAACAGAAATATTTGATGCGCCTGTAAAAATGACAACCCTTACACTGGACAACTGCCAAGAAAGATTGCATTTTTAATTAAAAAAATTCATCATTTACAAACGACAGGGGTTGCATTTTTAAAAACACTTATATAGGGTTGTTGTTAACCGTTTTAGTGTAATTATTT
The DNA here is from genome assembly GCF_008802855.1 of Photinus pyralis. Taxonomy (NCBI): domain Eukaryota; kingdom Metazoa; phylum Arthropoda; class Insecta; order Coleoptera; family Lampyridae; genus Photinus; species Photinus pyralis. The sequence continues at coordinate 2,892,663 of NW_022170819.1, forward strand.
AAAAAACAAAAATATTTGAAGCGCCTGTAAAAATGACAACCCTTACACTGGACAACTGCCAAGAGAGATTGCATTTTTAAGTAAAAAAATTCATAATTTACAAACGACTAGGGGTTGTTTTTGGCGTAATTATTTAACAAACAGGAATATTTGATGCGCCTATAAAAATGACAACCTTTACACTGGATAACTGCCATGCATTTTTAAGTAAAAAAATTCATAATTTACAAACGACTAGGGGTTGCATTTTTATAAACACTTGTATAGGGTTGTTGTTAACCATTTTAGCGTAATTATTGAACAAACTGAAATATTTGATGCGCCTGTAAAAATGACAACCCTTACACTGGATAACTGCCAAGAAAGATTGCATTTTTAAGTAAAAAAATTCATAATTTACAAACGACTAGGGGTTGCATTTTTATAAACACTTGTATAGGGTTGTTGTTAACCATTTTAGCGTAATTATTGAACAAACTGAAATATTTGATGCGCCTGTAAAAATGACAACCCTTACACTGGATAACTGCCAAGAAAGATTGCATTTTTAAGTAAAAAAATTCATAATTTACAAACGACTAGGGGTTGCATTTTTATAAACACTTGTATAGGGTTGTTGTTAACCATTTTAGCGTAATTATTTAACAAACAGAAATATTTGATGCGCCTGTAAAAATGACAACTCTTACACTGGACAACTGCCAAGAAAGATTGCAGCCGGTAACGTTCGCCCCAAAATTCATGACCAATATCTCCCTCAGCCGCTAAGCTAATTAATCTCAAGGAAAGGCAGCATTCAAGCAGGCTCCAAACCCAAAAAAAACCTTTGGAACGTCTTTCATTTAATGAATTTGTTTAGAGACATCCTGTATCTTGTGTAAACAACACCACGTAGATGTTATTTCGGCATAAACACCAAAAATAATGACGGCACACCGTGTATATGAGAAATAGTTCAATTGATTAAGTAAATCTGGGGGATTATTTTACGAAATAAGCACAGAGTTAGTTCGTTTCATTTGAATTTGTATCTCAGTGTTTGTTTTTCTTTTTGTTAATTGCGTAGTTCTGTTTAAATTTTCTCGCTTTTGTAACTATGGTCAAGTTTGTGTACTATACAAATTATAAAAGGTTTTTAATAATTCATTTGCGAGTAGTTATCAGGTAAAGGTTAATTAATTCAAGAAAATGAGGAGAAAATGCACATCAGGTGATGATAACAAGGGCGCAAGTGCTTCGAAAAATTGCGCGTTTCATATTGGAAAAGTGGAGATGGGCGCCTTCCGTTGTGATTGGCGATTTATTTGAAATTCAATAAAGAAGAAGATTTTAGGGTGGAAGTTGTATTTCCTTAAATACGGGAGGCAACGAGAAAACGAGGCCGCTGAATTTCGTAACGGTTTCCGGATGCTGTACGACCAGATCATTTGGATTATTAAGAACAAACTATAAATGATTTTAAGGTTCCTTAGTTTATTTGTCACCCGCCTGCGTGAGGGGTAATATGTCCAAATAAGCTTTGCAAGCTTTTCTTTCTTTCAGGGATGTTGTTTTATTTTTTTCGATATAAATGTTAATGTCATTGTGTTTATTCAAATCCATCGGGCGACCCGCATAGAGTCTTCGTGTCAGATATTTTCTATTAGTATCCAAGATCTCCGTTAATTATGAACGGGATTCCATGAAATTCAAAATGAGCATAGCTTTACCCCTATAATACACAATGTTAAGCTGTAGCCACACCTAGGAGCAACATATTTATTCCAAGCACTCTCTCAGAAGATTACTATTGCAAAAGGAAAACCAGTTATTGGCTTACCTATTCACACGGTTTGCTATTTCATCTCCATCACCGTCTTTTTCCTCAACCCCTTGCTTGTTATTTTTGGACTTCGCAAACCATAAAACTAAGCTGTGTCTCGAGTAGCCTAGCCGATAACTATCTACCAATCTATATATATATATATAGCCTCTTTGACCCTGAACAGTAGTGCCTCCCCGGTATGCATTTAAATATTATTAGAATAATTGCTAACATGTAAACGACTATCAAGTTGTAAGGCAGATTTCTCTTACAAGATGCCTGATGAATCTACATGCCAATTGGTTAACAAAAAAAGTATCAGATCATATTTCGACCACTCCTTTCAGTATGTACTTATTATGTACCTCAGGTGGGTGGCCTCTGTGAATAATGAATATTTTCATCCTGACTTTGGCAAAAGTGTCCACTCAATTCGAAAAATGAGACAGGCGCCCTTAATTAAATTGACTAGGGATTTTTCTTAGTGGTGAAATGTAAAATTCTCCATTTTCGGTATTAGCACCCACGTAATTTAAACATTCACATTGTTCGATGACACCTTGGAACATTTTCGATTTTACTTTCATTTCTAGGTGTAGGCTCGCCGAAATAAAACGATTGATAATGATTAATGATTTTATTTTAATTTCGCTAATGATCCGCACTCTTCGCCGATTATTCACAGGCAATCACGAAACGTTAATCAAATTGAGCGTGCGGTTAATTACACTTCTAATGCCATTTTTACGGCGAACCTACTAATGAAATTGCCGCGGGCGGCTTATTAATGATAAGAAAAAAACTGAATCAATTGTTGTGTTTTGTTGGATTAGTTATGAATTGTGCCGTGGGTGAATTCACCTTACTTTCACACGTTCCAAATAGCGGTGAAATAATCACTTTATTTAATAACAATTTTATTTCCTGAACCAACTGCAATTATACGCGTTCCAATATTTATATTAATTTGTATGCAACTTCTCTCATGGATGACCGTACTTTCGCATTTTTTCTTAAAATTAAGATCTAGCAGGCCCTCACTTTCGCATTGTATTTCTAAACGGTACAGTTCGCCACCCAATTAGCTGTCTGTCTGTCCGATAACTCGAAAATAGATCGAGGTCTTCGAATTCTGTTTTTCGCAAGAGACAAGTGATAGAAAAGTGTGAAAAGTAGCTTTCGGATGAAATATGGAAACCAAATCATCATTTCAGGATCAAAGAAAGAATTTGTTTTTAGTCCAAAGAGGGTTGGTGACCAAATTCTGCAAGATAATTGGTATTCCACCGACAGGAAGAAAGAGGTCGCATTGTGGAGGCAGCTGGAAAAATAATCTTGGAGGACATCCTCTCCAGAGTGTTCAAACCAGTGGAGTATACTCCGATGGATAACTTCTTGGGCGAGGCGCGTGGTTCTTCTACTTCATGTTTAGATTTTTACCAACAAACAAGGATTCTTGGGCTCTTGGAAAAAAAATGCCCCAAATCATTTCTATCCTCCATCATGCAGATTGAAGTTTCCGTGTTTTTCTAGAACATAAGTTTGGTTCCAAAGTTCTTCTTCATTTCCTAACTTCAATGGGCTTTCCACCCTCGACTACCTTCACACGATCAGTGACGAATGCTAAATTGCAACTAGCCCGCCTACCACCGACAAGGGACGTCACCAACTACTACCTCTCCGCACTTAAGCCAGTTTCAACTTCCGACCTTTTTCCACCTAACACTACTTTTTCAGAAATTTCCTGAAAAATCCTCTCCATTAATAACAAGAGGTCGGAATCCATTAAAAATTCTAAACTGCCTTACACTGTTACTGGATGAAACCGAAACTGATCACTCAACTCCTTTATCTTTTCCTCAGCTTCCTAGACTGTCTCCTCCTCCTCCTTTCGCTTGCTTGCCCTCCTCAGTTTTTCAGATACCTCGGCTGCTACGTTTCCTTTGACATCTTTCGAGAATTTTTCATTACTTCAACTCTTGTTTATTAACTCAGCTCATTCATGATCCGTCCATCCGTCTGTATACATGATAACTCGCGAACGGTTTCGAATTTTTTGCTTCTGTTTTCAGTAATAAGTAAACAACGGTCAAGGGATTAACTGATCGTTTGGACTTTCTGTCCGCCCGTCTGTGTTTCTCGCTCGTCAGAAACAGTTCATTTCAGCTCCATTTTATCAACGTTCTCGGTTTAGGTACTCGGTTTCCCAAATTCTTTCGTTTTCATAAGATATCTCGATGTCTCGTCTTTGCTTTCTTCGGTACCTTCTAGATTTCCCCCATTACATTTTTCGCTTACTTGATTTATTTACCTCGGTCTCTTCGGTTGGCTTTTATGACTCTTGCACACTTTACTCTCTGAGTCTCTGACTTCTTCATCTACTTTGGTAGCTTTGGATTCTTACATTTCATCAAGTTCTTCGCGTTTTGCGAGTTTCCTGCTTCTTCGGATTTTTCAAACATTTTACCGTTTTCGGTTGTTTTACTATTTTCGGCAAGCCGATAGCATAGAACGAGTGATACTCCTGTGATTTTGCGACAATACCAGAAACCGCTTAATAATAATAATACATGAGGGTCAGTTGAATTACGAGAAAGTTGCCAAATTCAAAGCCGAAAAGTAAAAGCGCATGTATTTTTGTGTTTTTCAATAAGGAATGTCTTTCTGATTAAAATAATACTATGGCTATAGCGAAATTCGTACCGCCATTGGAAAATCTCGGTTTTTCCCGTTCCCGTTTTTCGCCGTCTCCGCGGGAAACTTCTTTCGGAGTATACTTTAACGCCTTCAAATAAACCTACGTTCTAAACGTCAAGTATCTTTTCGATTGTAAAATATAAAATCCTATTTTTCCTGTTCCCGTTCCCGTGGGATTTCGGAAAGTGTTTTACTAACTCAAAAACTTTTGCGGGCATACGTCCATTACGGTGTGCACATTTTAAATCCTTCGAAGTATTGTGAGTTAAGAGCGATGTCGTTTCAGTGCATGGTGGTGACGTGTTGCAAAATCACACTGAGCACATTTTAAACAGTTGAAAGTATTGTGAGTGAACATATGCCTGCACTCATCGTTGCAATTAATAGAATATGAATGGTGGAGACGCGTGAACTTTCGCATTTCTTACGAGCCGGGCACAGTAGTTCGGTGTATAATCACCCTCGAATCACACTGTGCACATTTTAAACCCTTTGAAGACTTGTATGTTAAGAGATGTTTCAGAACATGAAGATTTGTTGCAAAATTGCAATGTGTACACTTTAAATCTTTTGAGGTATTGCGTATTTTTAAACGGCAAGCGTTTATTGGTCATTATTACACACTACGTCATTTACAGTTAATCGAAATCGTGAATAATATACACCTATAACTTTTTTAATTGACAGCTTTTAATTTCATGGTTGGTAACATTGAAAGCGTTGTTATCATTAAGTTCTTTTATAATAATTTTCTTTATATTTTCGTGTTTTGTTCGATATGTACAGACGAATCCAACAAATCAAAGATCATGAAAATCGGTCCAGCCTTTCTTGAGTTATAAGTGGTTATGGTTAAGTGGAAGAGCAGGTAAGGATTTTTCCACACCTGAACTTCGCCATTTGGACACTATCATGTTTTTTTTGTTTTCTTCTTTGTTTCTTCTTGTTAAATTGATATTTTGTGTCCAATAAAATCCTATTATTATTATTATTACATACGTGACTTTTGTATACAGTGACGGGAAGGGTGGCACGCACCATAAGGAAAAGGCACTGTATTTTTTCGCGAAGGTTCCACGAGACCTTTGAAATTAGCAATCAACGTACTACTGCAATCTCTTTCTAGCATCTGTGTTTGCCTATGTTACGTGAACCTGGGACACACGGTATGTTACTATATTATTCAATTTTGAAGAGAAGGCTTTGAAAACAACAGACTAGTTGGTGTCAACCAAGGTGTCAATGTCGAAATTTTAGTAGAGTTTATGGTATCTCTATAAAATATTTACAGAGATACCTTATTCAAGGGTAGTAAACCGTGCTTGAGAATTAAATAATTATTAGAGCTGCGCATTTTGCTTTTTTTTGGTTTTAATTAGTAAGAATTATAATCCATGCCAAATATGGGGGCCCTAATTTATCCTTGTCTTTTGTTTCCAAAGCACACCCTTGATAATTAAATAATTATAATGCCTATAGGCATTTCAATTAAAAAAGTAAATGTATATTGTCGCAAATACTCCAGAAATCTCGATAGGTGCCCTGAAAGATTACACATGTGACGCAATCTTTCCGGGAAATACTACGTGTTTTGTTCTAAAACATTCGATAAAACTCGCGACCGCTCGAGAACACTAGAGTTTATACAGAGTGGCCCAACGAGAAGTATACAGAGGGCTTTTAGGGTATTAAATTTAGAAATTTCGAAAAACCCTCGGACACGTCAATTTTGTATTCGAGGGGGACAACTTTTGGAATACAAATCACGAACCGAAGTTTTCACCCCTCTACGTAGGGAGCTTAACCCCTAAAATTTTAAATGGAATCCTATGGCAAATGGCACGTTATTTGAAAGCCAATTTAATCGTGATTACTAATCTGCTTTGCTTTTTAAATTCTATGATTCGTTTCGGAGATATTCGCATTTGAAATGGCTTCTTGTGGGGATATTTAAAGAATAAAGTTTATGCTACTCCGCCCGGAACATTACAAGGGTTGCGAGCACGTATAACGATAGTGTAAGAATAGAATACACTATGGTATAACTCAACAATTTCGAGCGATTACCCCTGAAATCTTGCCGCATTTTGAAGCAAATCTTTATTATTGCATGGAAGCAGGCGGAAGGCAATTCGAGCATTTATTGAAATAAATGTTGTGTGTTTAAAGTTATTTGTTATTTTTTGCACAATTTAAACCTTTTTTAATACAAGGTGACTTAGATCGAATTTGTTTTGGTTTTTTTAGAAAAAACCATTTCAAGTGCAAATATCTCCGAAACGAATCATAGAATTTAAAAAGCAAAGCAGATTAGTAATCACGATTAAATTGGCTTTCAAATAACGTGCCATTTGCCATAGGATTCCATTTAAAATTTTAGGGGTTAAGCTCCCTCCCTCCTTAAGACCTGGGTCCGTGATTTGTATTCCAAAAGTTGTTCCCCCTCGAATACAAAATTGACGTTTTCGAGGATTTTTCGAAATTTCTAAATTTAAGCAAATCGAATTACGTTTCAAAACAGTTCCAATTTCAACGCCGAAGTAATAAATCGTTATAAACTATGAATAATATGTGTGTGGTAAATAATATTTTAATTGTTATAAATCCATTCATTTCAAGACTGTTATTGTTAAACAATTGTAACTAAATAAAGTACGTAATTAAGTTTACGTTACAACATTGTTTTAACCCGAAGAAACTTGGAACACGTTAACGTTAAATAAGAAAATGAGCAATGAATACCATATTTAATAAGAAAAAGTGTTTTCTCGAGAAATTTTGGTGTAGGCGATTTTTGGTAAAAAAGGAAGGTTATACAATATACATTGCCTTTTTTTGAGCCCCGAAGAAAAAATTGTCTCAGATCGACCCGGAAAAAAATTTTCTTATAGAATGTGGCCTGTAGAATCCATAATTTCAAACAGTTCCAAGATTGGGGTACTAGTTCAAAAGTTACAGCCCTTTGAATTTTTTTTCGAAATTGGTTTCTAGTCTATAACTTTTGATTGAGAAGTCTGATCGAAAAAGTACGAATTGATTTGGATTCTACGCACCCAAATTAATAAAAAAAGTGTTTTCCCGAGAAATTTTGGTGTAGTCGATTTTTGGTAAAAAAGGAAGGTTATACACTGCCTTTTTTTGAGCCCCGAAAAAAAATTGTCTCAGATCGACCCGGAAAAAAAAATTTCTTATAGAATGTGGCCTGTAGAATCCATAATTTCAAACAGTTCTAAGATTGGGCTACTAGTTCAAAAGTTACAGCCCTTTGAATTTTCTTTCGAAATTGGTTTCTAGTTTATAACTTTTGATTGAGAAGTCTGATCGAAAAAGTACGAATTGTTTTGGATTCTACGCACCAAAATTAATAAGAAAAAATGTTTTCCCCAGAAATTTTGGTGTAGTCGATTTTTGGTAAAAAAGGAAGGTTATACATTGCCTTTTTTTGAGCCCCGAAAAAAAAATTGTCTCAGATCGACCCGGAAAAAAATTTTCTTATAGAATGTGGCCTGTAGAATCCATAATTTCAAACAGTTCCCAGATTGGGCTACTAGTTCAAAAGTTACAGCCCTTTGAATTTTCTTTCGAAATTGGTTTCTAGTCTATAACTTTTGACTGAGAAGTCTGATCGAAAAAGTACGAATTGATTTGGATTCTACGCACCCAAATTAATAAGAAAAAGTGTTTTCCCGAGAAAATTTGGTGTAGTCGATTTTTGGTAAAAAAGGAAGGTTATACACTGCCTTTTTTTGAGCCCGAAAAAAAAATTGTCTCAGATCGACCCGGAAAAAAATTTCCTTATAGAATGTGGCCTGTAGAATCCATAATTTCAAACAGTTCCAAGATTGGGCTACTAGTTCAAAAGTTAGAGCCCTTTGAATTTTTTTTCGAAAAGCCTGAATAAACCCATTTTCTAGAATCTATAGAGAAAGACCAAAAACGCAATTTGTTGTGAAAACTTCCACACGCGTTGTTTAAGAAGTGAATTTCATGCAGTTTCGATGCCATGTGTGTGATAAATAAAATGGAAATCAAGGTACATTGTGAAAAGGCAAATTTTGCATTATAATGTTAATATCTTTAATAACATAATCTTTATCTCCGAGCTCTTCTTTACATCTTCTTTTGCATCTCTTCTCTCCCCTTCAGACCTTCAAATTTTCTTTCCATCTTTCCTTCACTTGTGCTTTATAACTTGACGTGACTATCCTCGTTAAAGTCGTTTTCACACTCTGTTTCCTTCGTACGTTTCTCCAGGATTACCCATTTATCCACGCTTCTTTCATGTCCCTTCCTTGGAACTTTTTCTGCACGCCTTCTTCACTCTCCTTTTGTGCCACTGTCACATCTATATCGCATCTCCTTTACGAATCCAATCTTTAAATTAGCAACATAACGTGGTTAGGGGATAGGTATATTTGGAAACATTTCAACAGATGCGTTATAATTTTGGACGATTAGTTCATTTCGCATCTCACTCGTCCCTTTTTTAAATGGATTTACATCCCTTATGTTGAGAAATCAAATTTATGAGTAAAAAAAAAGTCAGTAGGCTGACACCAACGGGTAATTTTGATGGCAAAATGTCAAAAGATTTAGGATCCCTTTGCAAAGAACCGAAATTCTTCTTAAAAATCATAGTGCTTGTAAGTAAACCCAGTTTTTCTCGCATCACTCCCCCTCATCATTACACTTCCAGGTATTATGCATTTTGGAAACGTCCATACTCTTCCACTACGGACTGAGTTGGTGCATCCGAAGGTCTCCTTTATACATGTCGATATTTTGTGCCCATGCTTACATATGCATAATGGGTGTGTACATTTTGGCGTATGTGTTCGATAGCGGGCACGAGTTTACCGAAAAGTTATTTCTAATCATTGGAGCTATTATGAGCGTCGTTACGGGAATTGTGATATTCCTGGAAACGTCGGACAGATTCAGCACGTGTTCCAATGATCCCGTAACAGCGCTAGGCGTAATTACGACGGCTAGCGGTGTCGTTATGGTTATAGATTACTTAATGCAAAGGAAATAGCAAACTAATATTTTAATTTTTTACAAAATAACTGCTTTGTATTTCTTACAAATCCGTGATCAGTGTCGGATCAAATACATTTAGTCTAAAGATAAAATTTAAAATAATTTGGGGGATAACTATCGTTTCCTTTCCTTCAAACCAAGCTATTTATAGATTACAGCGTGTCTTGCACATTTTCCATGAGCTCCTAATATTTCTCTAAAAAAAGATGATGACCCTCCTACCTCAAGGGGGATCAAACCGTACGAATTTTATGCTTATGACCATCTCACTTGTGGTCCAAAGCGAAACTAACGTCGATGGTTGTCATTGTGGTATAGTAGGTATCGCTACTTGCCTTTTCAGTGCAGACAAACATGCCAAAATAGAGTGATTGGTAAAAGAGAGATTAATTTTAACTTTGGCACAAAATCAAAAAATTGATAAGTACAAATTCAGACGATTCACTATCCCTTTCGCTATAACTAACCTATGGTCTACGTATACTGGGGGTTCTCCCCCACCACACCCAATTTTTTGTCCACAATTGTACAAGTGACTGCAAGTGAAAAGGAGTTTTTTGGATTCAGTTGGGTTTAAATCGTTTTTAAATTGACTCGAGAACTTTCATTTTTTGCAGCTCTTCTTTTCTGAGGGGACCAATTTCTGGCACATTTTGGAAAACATTTACTGTCGGCGTTTCTTATTAAATTTGTTCGAGTTGTACAGTCATTGACAAAAGTAATGATCGCCGAATAGGTAAATCCTGCAGCAAACGCAACCAACATTGTGTTACTTGGAAATGCGGACGACCTCCTTGAAAAGCAAGACAGAGCCCGCTGTGATAGGCACGTTGGTTACTTGTGCTACAGAGTTTACCTATTACGCGATCATTACTTTTGTCTATGACCGTACAAAGTATATCTGTCTGTCCGTCCGTGTCATTTGTACTACCCAGTGATTTTAAATTGTGGTAGAAGTGTCCTTATTGTTTAAAAAAATTCTTTTTATTCCCTTTGGCGCACTATTTCATTTAAAGAGGCACTATTGATGCCGTTTTTTATACAGGGTGTAGCACCTAAGACCTCTCGGATCATAATTCCTTTACCATAGAAGATACCGAACAAAGTCCTAGAGCAAAATTGTACACATTTACCGTCGCCATATTTATAAAATATTTTTTGATCACCAGGAGCGTGCTGCATTCCAGTGGCGTATCAAACTTGCGTTTTTTAAATGGAACTTTAACGATTTCGCTGATATAACCTTTTTTTCGTCAAAATTTGACAGTTTTTCGAAATTTTTTTGAGACAAACTAAATCGCGCTAAGGGTATTGGACTGAGGCACAGGTTAAGACCTCTTCCATGTTACATGTACTTTATCAAAAAATTAAATTTTTGATTGACCTTCGCTAAATGTCATATTTTTGAAAAATTTTAAATGGCATCACCCTAAACAAATTATACCTCTGGGTAGCCAGAAATACAAATTTTCCACTGATACAAAGAAAACCACTCATTCCATAAGAAAATTTCAGAAAAAACCTAATCGAAATGCCAATTTGTAAAAAAAACCTTATTTCGTGAACCCAAGTGTGCCATGATGAAACAAAAGAGGTTCAATTCTCACTATTAACAGTAAAAGTGTCGGCAGTGTATGATTGTTTCTTAGGCAACGTTGCAAAAATGTCCCAAACTCAAGCCGGAATTGTTGATATCGTGTTTATTCTTAGAGACCGTTACCGGAATTAATATATAATAATATATAAATGTTTATTTCATAACAGATGTTAAATTGACATTTTAATAAATTTGAATGAGTAGGTTAAGTCCCTCTTTAACCGTAAGAGTAAGTGAAACAAAAGATTGCGAATTCCAATGAGATTTGTCGTTGTTATTAAAAATGAGACGCGACGCACGAAATAAAATGAAGTTCAGAACAGAATCCCAATATTGTTTCCATGGAAACCACGGGATAACCTAAGCTTTGGCCGAGGCTTTGGCTATTTCGGACGCCCAAATTAAATACCTACGGAATTTTTAGAATTTCAATTTCAATGGCTCCTGCTAGAAAATAAAATTTTGTGTTATACATGACTATAAAGGGAAAGTAACCGTCCCTTTATCATCTTGTCTAACAAATAACTATGAAAAAGGTATGCAGAGCACTAAAAAAAAGCATGGAATTTTTTTATATTGATACAACTCAAATCTCCTATTATCATTAATATTGAACAAATTTTTTTAACCATTTTCCCGCCTGCCCTAAAAGTTTGCCCTGAAGTAAGTCATGTAAATAAACAATCTTCTCTTTTTACGCATTATTCAGACCTCCTTCGCGCTTTCTTCGCACCATTTTGAAGTCTGTTGGACCATCAATTGATTCCGCATCTCCCTCGTCAATTTTTTAGACGAGTTACGTGCCGTGCGTCGAGAGATCAAATTATGAGTACAAAGTTAGTAGGCTTATACAAACGGGTAGTTTTGATCATGGTGTATAACCTTCCTTTTTTACCAAAATTCGACTACACAAAAATTTCTCGGGAAAACACTTGTTCTTATTAATTTGGGTGCGTAGAATCCAAATCAATTCCTACTTTTTCGATCAGACTTCTCAATCAAAAGTTATAGACTAGAAACCAATTTCGAAAAAAAATTCAAAGGGCTGTAACTTTTGAACTAGTAGCCCAATCTTGGAACTGTTTGAAATTATCGATTCTACAGGCCACATTCTATAAGAAAATTTTTTTTCCGGGTCGATCTGAGACAATTTTTTTTTTCGCGGCTCAAAACAAGGCAGTGTACTTCCGTGTATGGTTTTGATCACAGAATACTGTGGTTTTGATAGCAAAATGTCAAATAACTTGGGATCCCTTTGCAAAGAACCAAAATTCTTTTTAAAAGTCACAGTGCTTGTAAGTAAACCCAGTTTTTCTCGCATCAGTCCCGCTTCATTACACTTCCAGATTTTATGCGTGCTTGAAACCTTCCTACTCTTCCACTACGGACTGGATCGGTGCATCCGAAGGTCTCCTTTATACATGTCGATATTTTGCGGCAATGCTTACATATGCATAATGGGTGTGTACATTTTGGCATATGTGTTCGATAGCACGCACGAGTTTACCGAACAACTATTTATAATTATTGGAGCTATTATGAGCGTCATTACGGGAATTGTGATATTCCTGGAAACGGATAGACACAGCACGTGGCTGACGTGTTCCAAACAGTCCGTAACAGCACTGGGCGTAATTACGACAGGTTGCGGTATTGTTATGGTTGTAGATTACTTAATGCAAAGGAGATAGCCAACTTATATTTTAATGTATTTCTTCCTAATCCAAAATAAAATTAAAAACCAATTACAACGGCACGCATAATTTTGATCCTTTCGAGCCGGGATTTTTTCGGAGTAAGCAGTACTGTACAGGATGCGAGTGGAGTGTCAGCCGCGCCATGTCGATCGACAACAGAATTTCCCTTGTGAAGAATATTGTCCTGTGAATAAATCCCAACCATGCAGTAAAGAATTGCTCAGGAATTGCCAGAAGAAACAACTTCTTACTCCATAAGTCAGAATCTGCTTCGGAAGCAGTAGCTACTCTTCCTGCCGCCTGTCACTTTACTGGCCGCACTTGTCACTTTACCTGCCGCACCTGTCACATTGCTAAATGTCTATAATGACTCCTGTCATCACTGACAGATTGACATTAATCAAATGTTTTATATGAAAATTGAAATTTTATATTAAACTACGATTTCGGGTAAAATGTAATACAAAACTCGTCAGTAAAATACATTACTTGACTCGGAAATTACAGTACTTTGGGGCCTCGTACTTCAATATTTCCTCGCCAGTTTCCTGACTTTTATGTAAATAACTATGAGAGTTGTAGACAAAATTAGGTGCGATTGAAGTTCTAGCCGCCCCACTGGCTGCACTTATTAAGTTTATAAGTACAGAGATATCAGTAGGCTTACACAAACGGGTAATTTTGATAGCAAAATGTCAACAGATTTTTACACGCTTTGTGCAGGACACACGTTATGCTTAAAAATCACAGTGCTCGTAAGTAAAGCCAGTTTTTCTCGCATCAGTTAATCTGCATTACACTTCCAGATATTATGCGCGCTTGAAATCCTTGTACTATTCTGCTTCGAACTAGATAAGTGCCTCCCCAGCCATATTTTCTACATGACGATAGGTTTTGTCGTCTATACTGCCTTATGCATAATTGTGGCACATGTGTTCGATTGCACGCACGACTCTCCCCAAAAATTATTTATGCTCCTTGGATTGTGTATCGGAATCCTCCTGGGAGTGGTTACAGGAATATTCATATTCGTGTCAGCGAATAAACGCAGCAGGTCGCTGATATGCTCCAAACCGTCCCCAACAGACCTGGGAGCGATTGTTACGCTCGGTGTAACTACGAAAATTGCCTCTATGGTTATGATTCCACTCCTCGCCGTAATTAATGGATCAGACTAATCCGTAATCAGCGCCGAATCAAATACTTTGAGTCTAAAGATAAAATTAAAAATAGTTTGGCGTATAACTGTCGTTTCCTTTCCTTCAAACCAAGCTGTCTAATTGATTACAGCGGTGTGTTGCACATTTTCCAAGAGTTCCATCAAAATAATTAAGATAATTCCCAGTGCAAAGACCAGATTTTGGAGACTGAACCATTTTGTGAGGTGGCAACCAAACATTTCTCCCCTAAAAGATGGAAATCCTTCTTGCTATCCATCCGTGAAAGCTCCTACATAAAGTGTAACCATCTCTTCTTTATTCAATTGTAACGTGTATTTCCGTTTCAAAGAAATACCCCGCGATCGCAACTTGGTTTTCTGATGCTCGAAAAAATGGCAAATTTTGCACTTGGAAAAGCTCTAAGTTACTGCGTTACATATCGTCGTAGTTACTTCTTAGTAGTTGCCGACCGAATCTCTTTTAAAACTTCTCCGGATTAACTACTTGCGAAAGAAATCCCTTGGAGAACCACTGCCTGCCTTTGTAACTCACACAGCACTCTTGTTGAACAATATTTAGCACCACATTTAAAAGTATTCACCGCAATTTTTTATATACATGGTAATTCAAAAATATCTAGTCAGGTACCATCTCAGCTTCCAAATTCATTGATGTAAAAATCCCGGTGTCCTAATCCGTTTTAAAATAGTGTAATTTTTATTGAATTTGCTTTTCTAGTCCGCACTTATACCCTGCAAGAGATGACGCATTTTTAGGGTTCAAAAATTCTGGCGTTAGAATAATTATCCTGATGGACGGTTCACTGGTAACCCTAAATACAATTATGCAGGTACATATTTAACCCTAATCCGTATTACACGTACGCAATTTTCAATTAAAATGGTTTCATAGTTACCACCTATAACGTGAAAGGGGTTGTTCAAATATTCTGAAATATGTTCTAATTCATTGATGGTAACATTTAATCCAAATCCGTTTTAAATAAATAGCTTTTTGGTTAGGATTATGCTTTGCATTATCGGAGTTCGAATATTCGTACTTAATTACCCTTTTGCAGGACTCAGTAGCAACCCTAAATTCATTTATCTAAAAATGTAACCTTACATCTTTCAAAATTCTGTAATTTTCAAGTGAATTCCTTCAAAGTCAATATTTATACCCTGTAAGGGGTTACAAATTTTTGAGGTGCAAATATTCTGCTATATACATTGGTTGTCTATTTAGAGGATCTGCTAGCAACCCTAAATTTATTATTTATTATCGGTGCCTTTAAGGACAATATGATTACAAAACTTGCGCGGCAAATTCTGCAAGATAACCGACCAATAAACATATTTTGCAGAGAGTCTGTAAGACACTTAAAGGATTCCTGAACAAATTCTGAGAAGACTATACAATTAAAATAAAATTAAAGTAAAGTTAGATATCGCTGGAACCGAAGTTTTTATTTAGGTTACAAACGCTACGTCTCTCCTTTGAAGAGGCTCCCTCCAAGAAAAACTGAAAACAGGATCGCTTTTGTGGTGATGCAGTTGAACTTTTGTGACTCGCCCTGGTACAATTGCCTCTCGTATGAAAAATTTCTCTGACTAATGAACTTTTACTTATCTTGACCTCGTCCAAACTCTGCCAAAATGAGTTGTTGCTATTGCACAAGAATAAAAAAGTTACGAACTCGCTAATTTCTTCGCGTGAGGTCCCCATTGCCCAGACAGATGGTAAACACCCCCAAATCAGTTGGAGGTTTACAAAGCAAATGAGACAAATCAGTCCGTATCAAACCCATACGATTTTTAATAGGGGAATTTTTAGCCACTCAGCTCGTATTCGGAAACCGGACTTTTGATCCGGCTCATATTCAATAGCACTGATCCTTGAACTCGTACGAATCGATTGGCGAAGGTTTGACATCGCAAAGAACATCGCTGTCTCTTTTCGTTCTCGAGTTAGATGGGGAACAGACAGACGGACACAACCATCACATAAGGGAAATTTTTTTCCTTTGAAAAATTCCCCTAAAAGATTAGCAACGAAAGATCACAGGCGATTGAAACACTGTTTTGGATCAATCGGTGGTGTACGATATTGGATTAAATTTACATTGATCCCCATCAACAATTAAGTTATAAATTGACACGCGCCTAGGGAAACGGTATTCCACTTGCCACAGAAAAACTAGTGCCGAAAAAAGCGTTTGAAATACCGTTTCAGATATCACATTTCGTGTGTGATTACAAACTCGATGATTCAATTTTTCTCTTAGCACGCGTGTTCTCTAAAATAGGAAAGACAGGAAAGGTTTTCCAAGAATTCCTTCCAGAAATCTTCAGAGGACATTTCCAAAAGGATTTCTAAAGAAACCTCAGGTTTTCATGTCTCTTCATTTGCAGGATAAGAGTTCTAGGTTCAATCTAAGCGGTTTCCCAAAAGCAATTTCAAAAGATTTCCTACGGCTCGTTCGATTAAAAAAAATCTAATCCAGCATCATTCCCCTTGATCCATATCCAATTGGGAAAAGGAAGAAAAATATTACTACCGAGGCTTGGAAAATTGGGAAAAATGTAGGAATACTCGGAAAAATAAATGATTTCGAAGATTAAGGAGAAATCGAAAATTTCAGGATTCAAAAAAGTTTCTAAAGTCAAAGCGTTTCAAATTGAGAAAAAGGAGCAAACACTTTGAGAATGCGAAGCCTGGGAATATTAGGAAAAGCGTAGAAACACTCGGAAAAATTCTAAAGGTTAACAAAAAAAAATCTAAAGTTTCAAGATTTAAAAAAACTCTAAATTGAAAGGGTTTCCAATTGGAAAAGAGGAGAGGAACAATTTAGAGACTCGGAAGAAGAATGGAAACACTTGGACAAATTCTGAAGATTACCATTAAATCGAAAATTTCAAGATTCAAAAAAGTTTCTGAAATGAAAGGGTTTCCAATTGGGGAAAAAGGAGAAAACACATAAAGACTACGGCGACTTGGAACATTGAGAGAAGCGTAGAAACACTCGAAAAACCAAATGATTCTGAAGATTAAGATATCAAACATTTCAAGATTCAAAAAAGTTTCGAAAGTAAAAGAATAACATTTAGAGACTGGGAAGGCTTGGAATATTGGGAGAAGCGTAGAAAACTTTCACTTCCTCTTCCTTGTCTTCCTTGAGGGCAGATCTATGGGAGTTCTCACACGAAACCCCCGTGCCTTTATGCAGAGGCAGCCTTCAGTTCGACTTTCTTTCTTCTGAAACGTAGTGAATTGCAGATTATCCAAACTTCCACCCGCATCGCCAGAGTATATGAGCCTTAGGAGAGCTCTCCCAGCTTCTTCAATAGCCTCATGAGGAGCTTGTGGGGTTGTAGAAGGTGTCCCGTAGGTGAGTGGCTTTGCTCAGAAGGTTTGCAGATCGGCCCTTCCTACTGCTCCGCACACTGGACTATATACTACTCCGGTATTTACCTTACGATTTACGAAAGCTGCAGGAACACCTAAATCGGAATGGCCGACAGAATTCTCGTAACTAATTTAAGGAAATTTCCATCTGGCACAGATGAAAAATTCTTACCCCAGCCCAAGTTCGAACACCCGCCCTCCCGGCTATGTAGTCCAGCGCTCTACCACTGAGACCCATAGACGATGTTGTGGTCAAATTCCTTTGAAAGTTTCTACAAGACCCAGAAATTCCTTGAAGTGTTCTAATAAACCTTAAATTCTTGAGCAACCACTGAACAACTTGAGAAGACTTTCGGGTCTCGTTTCGGGATTAGGACATGGGATTGGTGAGGTTCCAGCCGCCCCACCCGCTGCCATTTTTTTAATTTTTAGCCGAGTTTACACCCCGCACGTTGAGGAAATCAAATTTATGAGTAGAGTTGTCAGTAGGCTTACAAAAGCGGATAATTTTGATAGCAAAATGTCAATAAATTTGTTCTCCTTTTTTGTAGGACGAACAATCTTCATCAAAATCCTAATGCTTGTGAGTAAAGCCAGTTTTCCTCGCATCAGTTCATCTGCATTACACTTCCAGATATTATGCGCGGTCGAATTCTTTCTACTCTTCGACTACGAACTGGAAAGGTGCCTCCCCCGCGGCACTTTCTACATGTCGATAGTTTGTGCCGCCCATATATGCGTAATGGCTGTGGATATTTTGACGATTGTGTTCGATTGCACGGACGCGTTTCCCGAAAAATTATTTCTCTGTCTTGGAGCTATTATGGCATTCAGTACGGGAGTTGCGATACAAGTGGAAATAAGTAACCCCAGTTCGGGGCTGTCGTGCCCCAAAGAGTCGCAATCACCACTGAACGTGCTAGGCGGCATTACGGGATTTGGCTGCATTGTTTTGGTTTTCAATCTCGCCGTAATTGAAACGGGGTCAGAAAACTAATAATTTAATTCCTTACAAATAAGTCCTCGGTATTTCTTCCAAATCCGTGATCAGTGCCGAATCAAATACCTTGAGTGTAAAGGTCAAATTAAAAATAATTTACATAACTAACCTGGTTACAAAACCTTCTTTTTAGGGCATTTTTGGAAAAAAATACGCTATTATATTTGTTATGGCTGGCTGGCTGGCTGTCCGGCTGAGATATCGACTTTAAATTTTCACTAAAAACTTCTGTTACAGTGTAGGTGTGCAGGCTCTAGTCTATTTTGGGTTAGATTACTCGTGAGACCGATAATTTTAAACTTTCGTAATGAAATACTGATCTACATTAGGTACCAAAAATGCGCTTTCATCATGCATACCTATGCTGATTTGCGTTATTGGCATTATGCGCAGCATCGGCATTACCTGTAAGGCAATACCATTCCGTGTAGATACTTATGTTAGAGATTGTCTATTAAATATCCCTAAGAAACTTAAGAAAAGTCTTCACCACTGCAAGAAGAACATGTCTATCTATCTATGAAGATGTCTATCTCACTTTAGAAACCTTTCTTTTAAACCCTGCAGTACTGGCGCCAAGTCTCACAGACTCCGCGGTTGCGTTTACTATTGTCTTCGAAGTGGAGAGAGTAGCATCTTTCATTTCCCGTGTAGCTTCATGAGTTACCATTGTGGCAAGTGACGTTTTTTTTATAAGGCCTTTTCGGGATCTTGTATCTTGTATCTGTATTATGTGAAGTCTGCCAAACTTATATCCCATGCACATACATCGGACATTTGCGACATACTTTTCCACATTCTATGGATATACAATATCCCACGTGGAATGTACATGGTATATGCAATGTATATAGATCTGCTATGTGGGTAGGTGGCTGATGTGAATTTTTGGGTAATGGTAACGTCGAAGATGTTGATGGTACGTTCCCAAGGGTTCCACATTTCTTTTCAATACCTACTTATTGAACCACTAACCAACAATGAGGGTTCAGGCTCGTGGACCCATCAAAATATAAGGGCTACAGGGTATAATCAACCGTCGACTACTACATGATGATAGTCCTCAGGCGCCTTGATTATTATTGCAATCTTCAAGTGGTATTCTTCGCGAATTAACGCCTTAAGCTGAATGCAATTTTTCTAGGCCAGATGAAAGTTACGATAAAAAGGAGCGGAAGAATCAGTTATTAATTTCCAAATCGAATATTTCGAATTAATTACGCACGCAGTTAAACATATTATGCTGGTTACCATTTAAAGAATGCATAAATTACAAAGGTAGACAAAGGTTAACGTTAGTGGAAGGTTGATATTCTTGTTTGCCGCATTAGAAATATTCTAATTTACGATAAAGTAATTACAGTTAAGCCTACGGTATGGTTTATAAGCATTACCGTTCTTAACAGTTTCAAAATTGTGAATACGCCGGTTTTTTGCTTTTTTTTTGAGGAATAACTGCATAATTGCATGCGAAGGTTTCGGTGTAGACGAAACGTCATTGTCGGTTACAGAACTCGAAGAAAGTCGTTTTACACCTGTCTGCACGGATTTATATTTATAAACGTTTTTGGTCTCTGACCCCAAATTGGTGCTTAGTTTCTTTAAGCTTGGAAATTTATAGATAAATTGCGGTCGATAGGATTTATGGCAACAATCAATCCAGAAATCAACGTCCAAGAAAATGAATTTTCTTCTACGGTGGAAGGAGAAGAACTTGTTTCATTTTATTTGGCTCAGTGAAACGGATGAATAAATTGTTCAGTAATTTCGTTTAATTTCTAATTTTTATCGCACCCAATTGGGAGTAGTGTGTATCGGTATGCGTCTAAGGGAAATAAAAAGAAAAGTGATTTATTGGAAGTATTTATATGTAACGTTATTAATTGCGCCCATCATTTATGTAAGTGATCGACGATATGAGAAATGCGTGTTACAAACGGAGAGAAATTTATGGGATCGTTCTTCGCACTTTATGAACGTGATCGCATGAATTAGTAATAGAAACTGCATTTATTGTTCCAGGTCCAATTCAAAACTTTTCTTGCTGTAGAAATTTCACGAAATAGTCACTATGTCTTCCACCAACCCTCAGTTCTTAAAATTAACCTGCAGTTCTTTCCGAACCAGATCACAAAAACCTCATATCATATACTGGAGGGTATTCCATGGTATAAGTTATCGAATGAAAAAAGAACGAACAAAGTATCTTGAAAATTGTAACAGTAGGACCCTGAGTAGGACAGACGGACGGACGGTAAGCATCTTCCAACAATGCGCTTTATGTGCACAAGAGTTGTGTACAATTTATACTTGGCAACCCTTATTACATCGATAAAAAGGGTACATCCCTAACCGTATTGAGAGTTTAGTGAATTTTCAATGTAAATCCTTTCTTGCTTATAGCATTTATTTACTGATAAGTGATAGGGAGTGAGACTTTTGCGGGGATCTTAGACAGAATTTTCGTTTAGCGAATTCAGTAACAATCCCTATTTCATTTACCAAAAAGATACCATCCCTATCCATACTGAAATTACGTAAATTTCAAAGAAAATGCTTTCCTGCTTGTCACTTAGGTACTCATTGATTCTTTGCGGGGACCAAATTTACTGATTCGTATAAATTTTAGAAGTTTTATTAGAAACCCCAGTTATCTACATAAAAAGATGGAACCCATATATGCATATTAAAATTTCCTCATTTTTTTCTTAAATTGAACTTCATCGAAATTTGCATAGGAAATTGGCACAAATAGGGTGATTGGGCCACATTTTAGTGCACTTTTGGATAGGTACGTTTAAAACTAAGTGCTTTACCGGGTTTTTTTGAACGAGTACCAATCTCCTGAGTGCCAATCTGGGGCAAAATCTCCTCGAGGGTAATGATATTTAATGATCCTCTCTGTATAAAAAGTTGTACAGATTTTCGAATGTTTCTATAAATCTTGGAAGTTTTTGGGAAATCTCTTTTGAAACCTTCTCCAGGAATTTCAGTAGAAATCTTCTTCAAAATAGTTTTGGAGATATTAGAAATGTCCTTAGATCTTAGAATTAAATCTTCTTTAGAACTAATGAGTTTCTTCTCTCTACGCTTCTCTCAATGTTCCAAACCTTCGTAGTTTGTAATTGTTTCTCTCCTTTCTCCCAATTCGAAACCTTTTAATTTTAGAATCTATTTTGAAACTTGAAATTTTCGACTTCTTAATCTTCCGAATTTTCCAAGCGTTCCTTCTTCCAGTATTCCAAGACTTCGTAGTCTGGAAATGTTTTCCTCCTTTTTTCCAATGTCTTCGTTTCTCCCAATTTTCAAAGCCTTCTCTAAATATTTTTCTTCCTTTTCCCAACACTGTCCATCTAGAAATTTTTTGAATCATGACATTTTCGAAATCTTCTTTATCTTCAGAATCATTTTGTTTTTCTAGTGTTTCTACGCTTCTCCCTATATTCGGAGTCTCCGTAGTCTTTAAATGTTATCCCTCTTATTCCCAATTGAAAACCCTACTTTAGAAGCTTTTTAAATCTTGAGCTTTTAGAAGAATTTTCCCCTTCTTCTAATATTTTAAACTTTCATAGTGTCTAAATGTTCCTCTCCTCTTTCCCAATTGGAAATCCTTTCAATTTAGGGTTTTTTATTCATGAAATTTTAGATTTTCCACGCTTTTCCTAATATTCCAAGCCCTCTGAGTCTCTAAATGATTTTCTCCTTTTTCCTTTGATTTTGGAAACTTGTTTGAATCTTGAAATTGTCGAGATCTTCTTTATCTTCAGAATCATTTATTTTTTTCTAGTGTTTCTACGCTTCTCCCTATATTCGGGGTCTCCGCAGTCTTTAAATGTTATTCTGCTTATTCCCAATTAAAAACCCTTTTACTTTAGAAGCTTTTTAAATCTTGAGCTTTTAGAAGAATTTTCCCCTTCTTCTAATATTTTAAACTTTCGTAGTCTCTAAATGTTCCTCTCCTCTTTCCCAATTGAGAATCCTTTCAATTTAGGGTTTTTTATTCATGAAATTTTAGATTTTCCACGCTTTTCCTAATATTCCAAGCATTCTGAGTCTCTAAATGATTTTCTCCTTTTTCCTTTGATTTTGGAAACTTGTTTGAATCTTGAAATTGTCGAGATCTTCTTTATCTTCAGAATCATTTATTTTTTCTAGTGTTTCTACGCTTCTCCCTATATTCGGAGTCTCCGCAGTCTTTAAATGTTATTCTTCTTATTCCCAATTGAAAACCCTTTTACTTTAAAAGCTTTTTAAAACTTGAGCTTTTGGAAGAATTTTCCCCTTCTTCTAATATTTTAAACTTTCGTAGTCTCTAAATGTTCCTCTCCTCTTTCCCAATTGAGAATCCTTCCAATTTAGGGTTTTTTATTCATGAAATTTTAGATTTTCCACGCTTTTCCTAATATTCCAAGCATTCTGAGTCTCTAAATGATTTTCTCCTTTTTCCTTTGATTTTGGAAACTTTTATGAATCTTGAAATTGTCGAGATCTTCTTGATCTTCAGAATCATTTATTTTTTCTAGTGTTTCTACGCTTCTCCCTATATTCGGAGTCTCCGCAATCTTTAAATGTTATTCTTCTTATTCCCAATTGAAAACCCTACTTTAGAAGCTTTTTAAATCTTGAGCTTTTAGAGGAATTTTCCCCTTGTTCTAATAATTTAAACTTTCCTAGTCTCTAAATGTTCCTCTCCTCTTTCCCAATTGGAAATCTTTTTAATCTTGAAATTTTAGTTTTTCCAAGCTTTTCCTAATATTCCAAGCCTTCTGAGTCTCTAAATGTTTTTCTCCTTTTTCCCAATTGGAAAGCCTTTGATTTTGGAAACTTTTTTGAATCTTGAACTTGTCGAGGTCTTCTTTATCTTCAGAATCATTTATTTTTTCTAGCTTTTCTACGCTTCTCCCTCTATTCGGAGTCTCCGCAGTCTCTAAATGTTTTTCTTCTTGTTTTGTATTTAGGTATCCTGGATATATACACATATAACGGAAGGATACTGAAATACATTTATTGCAAAACTATTACATTAAAGAAACGCGTGAGCTCTTTGACTTGCATTACGCGACTGGTGCAAGTCTGCTATCAGATAACAATTTCCCAAATACATATCATTCCTCCCTCACATAACATAAGTTATTTTATTGCGAACCAGTCAGGAGGTTTTCTGTTTCTGGTTGGGCGCAACATACTTCTAGAGTTAGTTACTACAAAATCATCTGCAATTGTTTCAGCTTCCCTAATTGGTTCCGGAGAACTAGCCTTTCCAACTGCAGATTCCTCTACTACAACATCATCAACATTTTTAACAATAGTTGCATTTGAATCAACAGTCAAAGGACGTGAATAATAATCTAATAAATCGTCATCATCGTAAGAAGGTCCTTTGATTATTTGATCCGAATGTCTTCTCCAGATAAGGTTTTCGTTAGTTAATGTCTTATAGTTTCGAGGTCCGTTTTGTTCTACAATTTCTGCAGGTACCCAACTCGGTTTAGCACGTCGATAATCGCGCACAAAAACACGATCACCTTTTTTAAAATTGCCTCTCGCACTCACATTATTACGTTTCACTTCCGCACTGTTTCTTGTTAGTCTCTTCGGATCTCTCCCTCGTTCCTCTTTACGTAAATGCTGCCGCTTCAGCTGCTCTTCCGGTAAAATGAGGTCCAATCGCATGCGTAGCTTTCTTCCTATCAAGAGTTCAGCTGGAGTAACACCCGTACTACTGTGAATGCTGTTCCTGTAGTGCAATAGGAAACGGTTTAATGCCGCAAAAAGATCTGTGGAATTCCTTTCTTCCATGGCCCTTAATATATGAGTTTTTACAGTACGTACCGAAACCTCTGCTAACCCATTTGTGGCAGGATGATATGGTGGTGGTGTAATATGCTGAATTCCATTCATATATAGAAAATGCTTGAAACATTCCGACACGAATGAACGTCCGTTATCAGTTACTACGATCTTTGGCAATCCCCACCGACTAAATATTTCTCGTAGCTTATCTACTGTATTTTCCGAAGTAATGTTCTTCATATAAACAACTTCTATCCACTTCGAATGGAAATCTACCACAATCATGAACATTTTATTATGCAGTGGACCAAAAAAATCAATATGCACCCTTTCCCACGGCTGTTCAGTTTTTGGCCACTCAATCACTTCAGCTTTCGGCGGACTGTTTCTGTGTTTAGAGCAAGCTAAACAATTTTTGCAAAATTCTTCGACGTTTTTATCGCACGAAGGCCACCATACAAATGATCTAGTTAATGATTTACTCTTAACTATTCCCATGTGTGTCGAATGTATCTCTTTTAAAACTTCTTTCCTGCAACGTGATGGTATGATTAACCGATGTCCCCACATCAATAGGTTATCTTCTATTGTAATTTGGTCTCGCCTAATATAATAAGGTTTCAGTTCCTCTTCTTTGCAGTCACTTGGCCAACCTTGTGACGCAAATTCGAATACCTTTCGCAATATTTCGTCGTTCCTAGTTTCCTCTTGAATAACTTTCTTATCAAGCCGAAAAATATCTTGTTTTTCTATTAAATTTAAGTAGGTAAAGTTTTCGTCGTCGTCGTCCAAGTAATTTTTCATCTCGGTTTGATTGTCTTCAATCAATCTAGATAAACAATCTGCTACATTTTTATCCGATTTAACGTATTCAATGGTGTAATCAAACGCTGACAAAAATACAGCATATCGTTGTAAACGGTTTGCTGCCATTATCGGAATACCTTTCTTTGGCCCAAAAATCGACAAAAGAGGTTTATGATCGGTGACTAATACAAAATGACGACCATACAGGTACTGCGTAAATTTTGATACACCAAAAATTATGCTATAAGCTTCTTTATCTATTTGAGAATAAGCCCTCTGAGTGGTTGTCAAAATTTTAGACGCAAAAGCTATTGGCCTTTCTTTTCCATTTTCGTATCGGTGTGTCAAAATTGCACCCACTGCGGTTGAAGAAGCGTCCACTGTCAACTTTACAGGAACTGCAGAGTCGTAGTGTGCTAATACATGTTTAGAAGATATCGTTTTCTTCAAAGTCTCAAATGCTTGATCGCAGGTTTTATTCCAAATCCAAGAACTTTCGTCTTTTAACAACCTATAAAGTGGTTCACACATACTGGCAAAATTTGGAATAAAAGCACGATAATAATTAAACATTCCTAATACTGACTTTAATTCCGATTTATTTCTAGGAGGTATAGCTTTTAGTAATGCATCTACCTTTTCAGTAGAAGGTCTGAGCCCTTCTTCATCTATTACAAACCCTAAGTAATTAACAGATTTTTGAAAAAAATTGCATTTTTCTCTTCGCACTGTTAATCCATACTTCTCTAATTTATTAAGCACCAAATCTATTCTAAGAAGATGTTCTTCCTTATTTCTTCCCGCGATTAAGATATCGTCAAGGAAACACGTAACGCCTTCCAACCCAATTAAAACTTTCTCCATTATTAATTGAAAAATGGATGGAGCTGTTTTAATTCCATACGGCATTCGGTTATACGCAAATAAACCCAAGTGTGTACTTATGGTTGATAACAATTTGGCCTGTTCGCTTAATAAAATTTGTTGATAAGCCGAACTTAAATCAATTTTGGTAAAATATTTACCACCCGCTAATTTGGAAAATAAGTCCTCGATTCTGGGTAGAGGGTAGCTCACATTTTTCAAATATGGATTTAGTGTGATTTTATAATCACCACATATTCGGACAGATCCATCTCTCTTCAATACCGGGACGATAGGTGTTCCCCATTCGCTCATGACTATTGGAGATAGGACGTTTTCAGACACTAGCCTATTAATTTCGCGTTCCACCTTTTCTTTTAACGAGAAGGGAAGTGGACGGGGTTTAAAAAATTTGGGTTCAGTCCCTATTTTAAGTTTTAAATCGACCACTGCTTCCGTAAAAGTGCCTAATTTATTATTAAATACTTGAGGGTATTTATAAATTAGTTTCTCCACGTCGCCGCCAAACAGGTTCACATTATTAATTACTTTAAAATTTTGCTGATTTTTACAAAACCAATCACGTCCCAAAATTGGTGGTCCACCATACTTAATTACAAAAATATTTATTGGATGCCTATTGTTTGAGCATGTGATTGTCATTGACGCGACACCTAGTGGAGTAGGTAATAATTTCACCACTGTAACCTTTTAATTTAATTTTCGTTCTTTCCAAAATTTCGTCTGGAAAAAGTGTATCAAATAAAAACTCGTTCATTGCAGATACCGCGGAACCCGTATCCAGTTCAAATTGCAAATACACATTATTTAAACACGCATCAACTAAAATTGGTTCGCCACTCTCTGTGTCTTTAATAGTGCGAATGGGTAACAAAAATTGATTGTTAATGTCTAAACTGTACAATGTGTCCAGGTCATCGTCTACGTCCACAAAATGAGAGTTTGCGGTTTTCCGTGGTTGAATGTTTTTGTTGGCGCAAACACTCTGTAAGTGTCCTTTTCTACCACATTTGTGGCAATGATAGTTTTTGTAATTACACGCTGTAGATGCATGTGAATTTTTCCCACATACTCTACACTTAGTGTTTACGTCTTTGTCCCAATTACTAAATTTAGACTTCTTACCTTGCTGGTTGTTGAAACGTTTACCTTTCCCTACCAGATGTACGTCCAAAGGCTCTGGTTTTACGGCCGTCTCACTTTTTCGAGAAGTTGATGCTGCTCCGGGGTTTTGGTTATTGACACGTCGGTAGAAAAAATCCGCTTGATCATTGGCTATTTGATGTGATCTAGTGGCTTCTAGTGTTTCGTACGTCTTCGCCTGTTTCTCCGCTTCTTGAAACGTAACACTTTCCTCGCTTAGAAACAATTTGTCTTTAATTTTCCCGTCATTATAACCGATAATAAATTTATCACGTAAAATCATGTTTAAAGAATTACCGAAGTTACAATACGTTGCTAATCTACGAACACGCGCTGCCCAATCACTACACAATTCATGTTTTTCCTTACGCGCCCCGTAAAATTGTTCCTTTTCCGCGAATATTGCACGTTTTGGATTAAAATGGTTATTGAATAACTCCACTAAACTATCGAAATCTTTTTCTTCCGGTTTATCCGGCATGCAAAGATCCAACATTAAAGAAAACGCGTTATCACTTAACGCATTTAAAAATAAAGCACGTTGTTTATCGGCCTTATCGATATTATTGGCAGAATAATATTGTTTCATTTTACGCACAAAAAGGTCCCATTGATGAACGTTTGGGTCAAATTCGTGTAAATTGCCGTGCACGTTTTCAACTTTAACCGGATTTAATGCCATTTTAATTCACAATTTTCCACTGTTCCAATCACTAATCAAGACACTCGTCGCCACTGTTTTGTATTTAGATATCTGGATATATACACATATAACGGAAGGATACTGAAATACATTTGACAAAACGATTCTTCTTTATCTTCAGAATCATTTTTTTTTCTAGCTTTTCTACGCTTCTCCCTCTATTCGGAGTCTCCGCAGTCTCTAAATGTTTTTCTTCTTATTCCCAATTGAAAACCCTTTTACTTTAGAAATTTTTTTAAATCTTGAGCTTTTAGAAGAATTTTCCCCTTCTTCCAATTTGTTAAACTTTCGTAGTCTCTAAATGCTCCTCTCCTCTTTCCCAATTGGAAATCCTTTCAATTTAGGGTTTCTTAATATTGAAATTTTAGATTTTCCACGCTTTTCCTAATATTCAAAGCCTTCTGAGTCTCTAAATGTTTTTCTCCTTTTTCCCAATTGGAAACCCTTTGATTTTGGAATCTTTTTTGAATCTTGAAATTGTCGAGATCTTCTTTATCTTCAGAATCATTTATTTTTTCTAGTTTTTCTACGCTTCTCTCTCTATTCGGAGTCTCCGCAGTTTTTAAATGTTATTCTTCTTATTCCCAATTGAAAACCCTATTACTTTATAAATTTTTTTAAATCTTGAGCTTTTAGAAGAATTTTCCTCTTCTTTCAATTTTTTAAACTTTCGTAGTCTCTAAATGTTCCTCTCCCCTTTCCCAATTGGAAACCCTTTCAATTTAGGGTTTTTTAATCTTAAAATTTTAGATTTTCTTCGTTTTTCCTAATATTCCAAGCCTTCTGAGTCTCTAAATGTTTTTCTCCTTTTTCCCAATTGGAAACCCTTTGATTTTAGAAACTTTTTTGATTCTTGAAGTTTTCGATTTTTTCTCAATCTTCGCTTCTATGAATATTTCGAGCCTTCGCAGTCTCTAAATTTTATTCTTCTTATTCCCAATTGAAACTCCTTTTAATTTAGAAACTTTTTTTGATCTTGAGTTTTTAGAAGAATTTTCCCCTTCTTCCAATATTTTAAACTTTTGTATAGTCTCTAAATGTTCCTCTCCTCTTTCCCAATTGGAAATCCTTTCAATCTTGAAATTTTCAATTTAATCGTAATCTTCAGAATTTGCCCAAGTGTGTCTATGTATCTTTCAATATTTTAAGCCTTCGTAGTCTGCAAACGTTCTTCTCCTCGTTCCCAATTAGAAACCCTTTCAATTTAGAGTTTTTTTTAATCTTGAAATTTTAGATTTTTTGTTAACCTTCAGAATTTTTCCGAGTGTATCTACGCTTTTCCTAATATTCCAAGGCTTCGGAGTCTCAAAATGTTTTTCTCCTTTTTCCCAATTTGAAACCCTTTAATTTTAGAAACTTTTATGAATCTTGAAATTTTCGATTTCTTCTTGATCTTCAGAATCATTTATTTTTTCTAGTGTTTCTACGCTTCTCCCTATATTCGGAGTCTCCGCAATCTTTAAATGTTATTCTTCTTATTCCCAATTGAAAACCCTACTTTAGAAGCTTTTTAAATCTTGAGCTTTTAGAGGAATTTTCCCCTTGTTCTAATAATTTAAACTTTCCTAGTCTCTAAATGTTCCTCTCCTCTTTCCCAATTGGAAATCTTTTTAATCTTGAAATTTTAGTTTTTCCAAGCTTTTCCTAATATTCCAAGCCTTCTGAGTCTCTAAATGTTTTTCTCCTTTTTCCCAATTGGAAACGCTTTCATTTTAGAAACTTTTTTGAATCTTGAAATTTTCGATTTCTTCTTAATCTTCAGAATCATTTATTTTTCTAAGTGTTTCTACGCTTCCCTCAATATTCCAAACCTTCCCAGTCTCTAAATGATATTCTACTTTTTCCAAATTAAAATCCCCTTTACTTTAGAAACTTTTTTGAATCTTGAAATTTTCAATTTAATCGTAATCTTCAGAATTTGTCCAAGTGTTTCTATGCTTCTTCCAATATTTTAAGCCTTCGTAGTCTCTAACTGTTCCTCTCCTCTTTTCCAAATGGAAACCCTTTCAATTTAGAGTTTTTTTTAATTCTAAAATTTTAGATTTTTTTTGTTAACCTTGTCCGAGTGTTTCTACGCTTTTCCTAATATTCCAAGGCTTCGGATTCTCAAAGTGTTTTTCTCCTTTTTCTCAATTTGAAACGCTTTGACTTTAGAGACTTTTTTGAATCTTGAAATTTTAGAGTTTTTCTTAACCGTCAGAATTTTTCAGAGTGATTCTACGCATTTCCAAGTCTTCGTAGTTTCTAAACATTTTTCTCCTTTTTCCCAATTGGAAACCCTTTGACTTTAGAACTTTTTTGAATCTTGAAATTTTCGATTTCTCCTTAATCTTCGAGATCATTTATTTTTCCGAGTATTCCTACATTTTTCCCAATTTTCCAAGCCTCGGTAATATTTTTCTTCCTTTTCCCAATTGGATTTCTTTGGGAATTCACAAGGAGAATGTCCTCAGGATTATAGGCTATTTGCCAGATTAGGTTTTTTTAAATTTACAATGTCGAACAAGCCGAAGGAAATCTTTTGAAATTGTTTTTGGAAAACCGCTCAGATTGAACCTAGAACTCTTATCCTGCAAATGAAGCGACATGAAAACCTGAGAAGTTTCTTTAGAAATCCTTTTGGAAATGTCCTCGGAAGATTTCTGGAAAGAATTCTTGAAAAACCTTTCCTGTCTTTCCTATTTTAGAGAACACGCGTGCTAAGAGAAAAATCGAATCATCGAGTTTATAATCACACACGAAATGTGATTTCAACCGCTTTTTTCGGCACTAGTTTTTCTGTGGCAAGTGGAAAACCGTTTCCCTAGGCCCTAGGGAAATGCGCGTGTCAATTTATAACTTACTTATTGATGGGGATCAATGTAAATTTAATCCAATATCGTACACCAATTGATCCAAAACAGTGTTTCAATCGCCTATGATCTTTCGTTGCTAATCTTTTAGGGGAATTTTCCAAAGGAAAAAATTTCCCTCACGTGATGGTTGTGTCCGTCTGTCTGTCTGTTCCCCATCTAACTCGAGAACGAAAAGAGACCGCGATGTCCTCGGGGATGTCAAACCTTCGCCAGTCGATTTGCACGAGTTCAAGGATCAGTGCCATTGAATATGAGCCGGATCAAAAGTCTGCTTTCCGAATACGAGCCGAGTGGCTAAAAATTCCCCTACTAAAAACCGTATGCGTTTGATACGGACTGATTTGTCTCATGATCGGGTAACATTATAAAGGATGATTGCGGGTGATTTGTTAATTTTCATGAAGGCCTAAAGTGTGGCGCGAATGGTAACGGCCACAGAAGTCCTTGCAAGCGGAATTGCTTAACGAAATTTCACAGTCGAGTTTGCAAGAAACCGCAAATGTAGTTAGGTACCTATGTACAAAAATGTTATAATTACCCTTTTTAACATGCTCGATTTCATCACAGTTTCAAGTTTCTATTTCTCAAACATAATTGCGATTGCGCGTATTTGCTACGTTTTTGTGTTTGTACGAAAGTAAAACGGGTTCAACCTTTCTACAAAGCGGCCCGAAACAATGAACACGTGAGAGAAGGAACCAGAATTATTATTAGCTTCCGGTTACGCTATTTCGCAGTCCAGTTTCCTCGGCGGCCACCTTATAATTTCAATTCGAAGTACTTGAACCTTCTTACATGCATACGTCCATTACGCTACAAGAATATTAATTATTCAAAAAAGTGTGTATGTGTGTTATTCGGTCTGTGGCGTACCTAATCTTGCATAATTACACATTGTTTGCCCTTATTTATTGGGTAGTTGGCAACCTAATATTTGCGACCGATAACGGCGTGTCGTTTCCGTTTTTCTCGAGAAAGTTTTGGAACATCGTCCGAGACATAATTGGTAGAGGTCAATCGTAGCCTATGGCCCTTTATCATTTATTAGCATAAATGAGAAAATTAAAATCGTGACACACTATTCGCCGAGGATTGTTACGGGACGAGATCAACGCGCTGAACTCTGGCGCGATGGACCACCTCCTTTGGATGAAGATTCGTGTTATAACGCAACGATTATCAAAATTACTCGACAATTGCTCGTTTTTGCAGTAAACCGGGCCGTTAGAAAGTGTTAAACTGACGTAAGGCAGTTGGTGAACGTGTTGACACAATATGGCTCGAATACACTCATCCAATTCCACTAGAAACATTTAGAAATGACACTATTAAAAGCACCCTTGACTTTAGGTAGTGGATCGTAATCCATTATGCTTTATTTTTAAGACTCCATCATGACATACCTACTCTGTATGGTGGATGCAATTAGTGGGGGGGAGGAATTTGTCATCATCGAGCTCAAGTTCATCTGGAAGAAGGCGCAATCACTATTGTTAGACGAGTTTTAGGGGTGGGTACCTATATATCTTATAATAATAATAATGTATATTTTGCCCAACAGATGAGTATCCAATTAACGGACAAAATTCATATAACAAATAAGCAAGCAAGTAACAAAAAGAGAAATTTAAATATCCGAGTAGAATAACAATAAATAAATTTAAAAATACACTATATAACAAAGACAAAAAATATTTAACATTTCTTATAATATTAATTATTAACAATGAAAATCTAAAAATTGAACCTTTGGCAAATACAAAATATCATAGTATCTTATAGTAAAGGGCCATTAGATCTCCGCCTCTTATTTATTTAGCATAGCCAAGTGCACGTTGCCTTAAATAATAAGGTACTTTTGTCCTACTTAGAATTAGTACAGTAGGTAGATATAATAAGGAATGTGTTTTCTAAAATGGCGTAGGTTTTCGAACGAAGTACTCCTCTGTCTTCGGCTTGACGATACCACAATCGCACGCGATGAATTCAAATGAAGCGATTAACCGCCTTAAAAGAATTAATCAATAGAAATATAGGTTAAATAATGTACGATTCAATATCGAGCGATAGGTAGCATTTACCATTTTTTCATGGTCGTCTACAATCACATTCCATTCTTAATAGAAACAAATACGTTGACGGTGTCTTCTTTCAATGTCAGGCTTTAAGAGAATTCCGATGTCTTCGTCGTTTAAAATCTTCGTTCGAATATAGGGCCAATGGTGGAAAATGTGTGGAAATAATATGGTAGTTCTTCGTCTTTAGCATGCCCCTCCCCAGCTACATAGAATTAGTGTACGCAGATAATATTCTCCATGGGGCACAGCATGGGATTCGCTCCATAACTATTTAATGAGAAGAAGAGAGATAGGGAGGGAAGGTTCTAACGTCATGAAGTGTTTGGGGACATTTCTGGTTACCAGCATCATCAGATTTATTTTCATATTCGGGAGGTACCAGAAGGTTGCTTCTATTTTTTGATCGATTCCAAGGAAACGGAAAATCTAAGACGGCCAAAGAAACGCCCAATCTGAAGGTACCGAAGAATCGGAAAAATCCAGGGAAAAATCCAAAGCTGCGGAGCAGATACAATGAAAATCAAGAACCTTGCGAATCTCAAGAGAAGAATTTGACAAAATTTAAAGAATCTTATTATTTATTATTTATTATAATTAATATATAATATATAATATATAATTAATATAATTATAATTAAATCTTGCAATGGTTTTTATATTTTTGTTGTTCTTCTGTAGATATTTTTTCTATTCGATTGATTTGGTATTGTAATTGGTTGTCTTTGTCTCTGTCCTTCATAATCATTGGTATATTTACTCCCTCTCTCCTTAATCTTTCCGCCTCACCTTCTGCATACCCATTCCTTTGGAAATATCTTCTTCTTTCTTCTGTCCACTTTGCTCTTTTGGTGTTCTTTCTCTCCTTGAGAGTTTCTAGTAACCCGTTTTCTCTTCTTTCTTCGTATTTAACTGCTCTATATCCCGCTTCTACTCTCATCTTATCTTGTTTGGTTTCCTCCAGAAGTATGTACGTTCTTTTCTTTTCTTTTGCCAATCCTAGGATCCATTTTAGGTATTTGTTTTGTATCCGCACGATGTCCTCTATCGCTTTCCACCCCCATATTTCTGCCCCGTACATCACTGTGCTTTTGATCAGGTAGTCGAGCATCATTTTTTTGATTCTATAGTTGTTTTTGAATTTTCTTTCTGCTATGCTCCATATCTGCGGTACTAATCCATTTGCTTTTTTCTTTATTTGTCTTATGTGAGCACTCCGTTTTTCATTAGTGTGTACCCAAGGTATTTAAAGTTCGAATCTTCTATTTTTCTTCCTTCGATTTTCCACGATGTCTCGTCCTTATTCTTCTTTCTTCCTTTTGCAAAAACCATTATTTTTGATTTTTCTGTGTTCATTATGAATTTCTTTCTTCTTGCGTACCTTTCTAACTGTGTGATCATTTCCTTCATTTTTGATTGCTTTGTTGCAAGGAGCACCATGTCATCCGCGTATGTTAATGACCATATCTTTTGTCCTCCAATTTTTATTCCTCCTGCTTGCCATTTTCTTAATGCTTCTTCCAGGTTTGCCACATAAATATTGAAAAGGGTTGCACTTGCCTAGAGTCCATTTTCCGTCCAAAAATAGGCTGTGTGTTTGTTATTGATTTTAACTTTACTCTTTGTTTCTCTATAGATTTCTTTAATCCTTTCTATTGTGTTGCTGTCGTTATTTTTCTATTCCAAGCTCTTATAATATAATTCGTTCCTGTCTAGATTATCGAACGCTGCTTTTAAATCTATGAATAGGGCGTAGACTTTACCTCCTTTCTTTTCCAGTTCTTGTTGTACTACGTGATTTATTATGTATATGTTGTCTATCGTCCCCCTTTCCTTCCTAAAGCCCATTTGTGTTTCATATAGTATTCCTCTACTTCTTCATTTAAGCGGTTGTTTAGTATTTTAGCGTTAAGTTTGTATGTTGACTTTAGGAGTGTGATTCCCCTATGGTTTTTGATGTCATCTTTGTTTCCTTTTTTGGGCATATTTCTCCTTCTTTCCGGAAATCCTCCCCCTCCCCATACCCTGTTAATAATTTTTCTGATTTGCTGTTTCACGTTTCCCGGCGCATATATTATCATTTCATTTGTTATTTGGTCTGGTCCAGGAGCTTTCTTTTTTTTAATCTTTGCTATTTCTGCTTCCATTTCTTCTTCCCCTACTTCTTCATCCTCCTTTCACTTCTTCTTTTTGTTTTTTCCCCTCTGAAGCTTATCTGTCCGTTTAAACTTTGTATAAAGTAGATTTTCGCTTCTTATTCTCCAATGTCGTCCAGTATTCCTTCTTTATTTTTCCTCCCTTTGTTTCCACACTTCATTTTTGTTTTTGATGTCTTGTATTTCTCTTATTTCTCTTTTTGTAATTCTTTTTTGCGTTTGCACGTATCCTTATATTCTTTCTTCTTTCTTCTGTACTCTTCGTCTGTGTCTTTTCCTGTTTTCCAATCCATTAGGGCTTTTTTTGTAATTTTTTTCTCTTTACATTCTGTGCCCCGCCACTTGCTTCGTCCTGGTGTCCAGTTGTTTAAAGAATCTTATGAAAAAGTGGAATTGTAATAGCCACATTGATATGAAGAATCTGTTAAAGCTAACGAAGACGACGAACTTCGAGAGTAGAAACTGAATTTAAACGATAGGAAGAATCCCAAGAAGTGAAATAATCGAATCTGATGGAAGGATTCCAAGCATTTAAAGGGCGCAATGCGAAGAAAACTCGAATAATTTGAGTTTTCTAAAGAAGAATTCTACTTAAAAAAATAAAGCAGATATTTGCATTCAAATACATGGAAGAATGGAAAACTCCGATGGGAAGAAATTAAACAGTATTAAAAACCTTAGAAATCTGAAGAACGTTGTGAATTTCAAAAACTGGAAGGATTTCAAGAAACGGTATAATTGGAAGAAGCGGGAGTATCATGCGAAGAATTCAAAAATTCGAACGATTTTGAAGGAGATCTGATGGATCAGACAAATTTGCAAGGTCTAAGGATTTGAAGAAGATGGAAAATTAAAAAATAGAAGAATTGAAATTTTCTCTACGAGAAGCATTTTAACTATAGATAAAATTAAAAAAAAATAATGTATGGGAAATTGGATGAAGAAAATTAGAAGTTGGGTAAGGGCGTAAAAGTTAAAGCAACCGCCAAATCGGGAGAATTCGAAAAAGTAAGAAAATTTGAGAATTCGGATCACAGGAATCTAAAGAATTTGAAGAGATATGGAAGCATTTAAAGAACTGGTATAATTCGAAGATACGGAAGTATTCGAAGGATACAAAAATGTGAAGAATTCGAATAATCACGAAATACTACAAGGATCTAAGTGAAGAATATGAAAATTCAAATGATTTCGAAAAAAATCACAAATCAGGAGGATCATAAGAATCTAGAAGATCTGATGGATCACAGTAATGTGAAGATTCCAAAAATTTAACGAAATTAAAAGATCGAAAGAATTTGCAAAAGATCAAAAGGACCTAAGGGAAAAATTTGAAAATTCAAATGATTTCGAAAAATCAATAATCATGAATCATAAGAATCCAGAGATGAATTACACATCTAGAATCTAAAAATTTGACGGAACTAAGAAGAATCGAAAGAATTGAAATAATCACGAAGGATCACAAGGATCTCAGTGAAAAATTTGAAAATTCCAATGATCGAAAACAATCAATTTACATGAGGATCATAAGAATGTAGAAGATCTTATGGATCACAGTAATTTGCAGGATCCAAAAATTTGACAAAACTAAAATCGAAAGAATTTGAAAGGATCACAAGGATCTCGGGGAAGAATTTGAAAATTTAAATGATTTCGAAAAAATCAATAATCATTAGAAAACACCCCCCCCCCCTTCCTCTTCATTCATGCGCCTAAAAATTAACAGTTAACTGGGAGGTACAATTAGAACGGATATGTACAGGGTGCTCCAAATTGCTTGTTTTCGATGTTTTACGGTGATATTTTGAGAACTAAAAGACAACGAGTGTACTGGCTTGCATTTCTCGTAATAACTTACGATGTTAATTCTGACGTACGAGTTGCGCGAACGTGGCAACAGCGCAAAAGTTCAAAAATGCAATAGAGTTTTTGCTTTACAACTTAGTTATAAAAATGTATAAATGTAAAGATAAACGGTATGTAAAAATAGTCTCTTAGTAAGGACGTATTTCTATATTTTCCCCCTGTATACATAGCGACGTCTACTACTACATCAACATCTAGAAAGATTTCTTTTTATATGGATAACATTGCGACATTATTAATTAATCTCCTTTTGCGATTGTAGAACGCAGATAAGTTTTTATTAACTTAAGTTTCGAGAAGCGCCCCCAGAGGTGTCGACGCCCCAGAGTAATCTGAAGAATAAAAATAACATTTTATTAAGAATCAATAAACTTTAGAGTTTACGGCAGCGGTTACAACGACTGTCAACTCAGGGGCCACCACTAGATGCTGCAGCCTTGTCCCTGATTAAGGTCGAGATAGAAATGGTTTAGCCGATCGTGCTCGGAAACCTCAAACGGAGTAAACAGCAGCTCCAGGAATTCGAAAAGGCATGGGTAAATCGTCGAACTCGGTAGCGGTATCTACAGGAAAGCAAATGCAGGAAAGCGAAATAATATCGTCCCTTATAATTAATGGAACAAATGTAATAAAAAGCATACATTGAAATTAAACGGGACGGTAAAAATTACTGTGCAAGAAAAAGAAAAAGCGGCAACTTAATGCAAAAGCAAAAATTAAACGGTATGAATGCAAACTAAATTTACGGAATAGTCCAATATTACCGTAACTTACGAGGATGCAAAAAAAGCAAAAGATCCTACTGCAAAGGGAAAAGATTCCTTTAAAACAACGGCTTTACCTTTTGCAAAATTCGGCTATTCGGTATTCGTATAAGAACGTACAAAAATTAAAGCTTCTTTATTTAATTTCATCATTATAAAGATCGGGGCAAACATCTGGAAAAATTAGAGCGCATCCAGGGACATTTCACACGACTGATTCTGATAACGTTGACTGCAACACATTTATTTAGCTACTGTTAATTGCACTTACTTAATTGACCGGATTTTTATTTTGTTTTGGCTTTTATTTTTGAGTAGGCGGGGTTTCAGCCAAGGCTGCTCTACCAGCCCAACGGACTACACATTTACAAATATCCATGCCCGAACCCGGATTCGAACCAGGGACCCTTTGTACCACAGCCCAGCTTCAACTGCACTGCGCCACACGGGAAATTTCTAAAGTCGGTAGTCCAGCAAGCCTCATTGTGAATTGCAGTCCTCGGGTTGGCATAATGGTCGCTTATCAAAACTGATATCGGCGTCGCAGTTTTATGCTCGTTTTAATTCACCATATGAAACAAAAACATGCAAATAATGGCTTAACGGAACTTAAATTCTCAAATAATAATTTGCCCTCGTCTTCTAAACAACAGGAGCTTTCGGACGTAACAAAAATAATTGATATATCTTGACGGGAACGGTTGCAAACGGCGGATTAATTACAGCTTTCTTTTACGGTATCGGCGACTGGAACACAAAAAATTAAAGCATTTACCTTTACCTTCTATTTTCAACTCCTAGAACCAACATAAATACTTTGCACAACGAAGCGCCCAATTTAAATCGCTTCCAGATACCGGGTGTTCATCTATAGGGTGATCACTAAAACTGGTAACTTCAAGGCGGAAAACGAGTGTTTTGTTCCACAAATACGTGCCAAAAGTGGTATCCACAAGCAATTAGTGTTTTTAAAGTCTTTAACGGCTCTTTAGGAGCTTTTGAGTGAATTAAAGGTACTCTAAGGGTACATACTGGATTCCTGAATCGTTTTTAAAACCTTTTACGAGCTTTAAGGCTGTATTAAGACACTTTTAAAGCTTTATTAAAGGGTATTCCAAGGGTCGATGAAGCACTTCTACAGGCTTTATTGGTCTCTTTAAAATCCTTACCGTCGCCGAGGGTTTTCTAGAGCTTTTGATTAACTTGTTGAATCTTCAACAGCTTGGTAAGAGTGGACTTACGTTTAGGACCATTTTAGATGTGTTGACAGTCTCCAAGAGTTTATAGTGAACCTCAAACATTCGCCAGGAGGAAGCTTTTACAGTACTTGAAATCTTCTCCCGTCAAAAGCCTACCTTTTGTGAATGTTTTAAGAGTTACTAAGAACTTTAAGAGCTTTCAAAAACATTCGAAGATCTTTCAGGGTTATTTGATAGCATTTAAGAGGTACCAAAAATTTCAGAACAGGTGCGCTGAATCGTTTTCGGTATTTCCGTTCCCAAATATTGGGACTTCTAAAAAAAACACATTTTTGCTTCACATCGAAGGAAATGAACATTATTTTTCCAAGATTAGACGATCTTCCTGCTTAACGTGGGAAACAAAACACCCTCTTTGCATACAAAGCGTGACCGTGGCAATAAAAACATCATCAAATGTGTTCTGGCTATGTCTAAATCTAAACTGTTCTGATAAAGATCTGGCGGAGGATGATGAACTAACACTTCCACCTTCAGGTCTTTGCCTTTACCCTAACCAAGAGCTCAAACGCCCCATCTGTTCTTCCGGCGTTTGCCTAAATCTTGCATGGGATATTGTAGAAAACCCTTACAATGTTGAACTACGTGCTAAACGTTTAAATCAAACTGTGAGAAAACGTTCGAGCGTGACTGCTTACATGACACTTCTTCGTTAAGTTACATAAAGCCGTGGAACAATTCGTTCTTAGAATCTTCACGTTGCAAAAGTGTTAAGCAACCATCTACCTTACGTCAGCACCGTCATCGGCATAATCATGATCGCTCTCAACAATACGCTTCATTATGTAGGTAAAGGTCAAATAAATATTAACCATATTAACGCAA
Source organism: Photinus pyralis (assembly GCF_008802855.1). Lineage (NCBI taxonomy): Eukaryota > Metazoa > Arthropoda > Insecta > Coleoptera > Lampyridae > Photinus > Photinus pyralis. The sequence goes on from NW_022170819.1 coordinate 2,932,197, forward strand.
GGTCGCTTTGAATATTTCCTCTTTTTTCTAATTCCTGGGACGAAGAAAGGAATTCCAGTCCTGCTATATGAAGTTAATTTGTATGCACGACAAACTTCGCCGCATTAATTTGTATTGCAAAAGCTTATCGAGAATTTTTCTTGCAGATAATGCTACAGTAAAACCACCAAAGATGGAGTGGGCCACCGGGGATTTGATATGGTTCGATCCGGGAGTGGGACATTGGCTTCCGGGGGAGATTTTGGAATGCCATCGCAGCGCCAATGTCATAACCGTACAGGCCGTCATCAACGGAAAGGTAAGTGAGTGGTTGTCATGGATTATTACAGCTGACCGATGGGTTTTCAGCCCCAAACCTTCGCGCTCACGGGCGGCGAGGGGTTCGTGCGTCGGAGGGAGGACTTAGGTATTCAAGGTGTGGAAGATATGACTCAGCTGACTGACTTACACGAGGCGGCGTTAGTTTGGAATTTAAAGTTGCGTTACGACCGGAACTTGATTTACACGTACGCGGGAAGTATCCTAGTTGCGGTAAATCCATACAGAATGTTCGACTCCAGTTATGGCATGGAAGCGGCGCAAAGGTACAAGGGAAGGATGATCGGCGAACTTCCTCCCCACTTGTTTGCGATCGGCGCCGCAGCGTATTCGGCGCTTCCGGCCTCGCAAGTCGTCGTAATTAGCGGCGAAAGTGGATCGGGCAAGACCGAATCGACGAAGCTTGTTATGCAGTACCTGGCGGCGGTCGCGCCATCGGCGCCGAGAGGGCAGGCGTTGGTCACCGAGCAGATTTTGGAGGCGGCGCCCCTACTGGAAGCTTTCGGCAACGCACGAACCGCTCGCAACGACAACAGTTCGCGCTTCGGAAAATACCTGGAGGTGTATTTTAAGCATGGGGCGATTGTCGGCGCCCGAGTTACTCAGTACTTGCTCGAGAAATCCCGAATTGTAACGCAGGCCACCGGCGAACGCAATTATCACGTATTTTACGAACTTTTGGACGGACTGAGCACCGCCGACAAGCAGAAGTACGGTCTCGTAAAGCCCGACAAGTACTTCTATCTGAACCAGGGAGGGGGCGACTGCTCCCCGGGGCACTCCGGCTCGGGCGCCGACTGGAGCGCGCTCGTACGCGCGATGCAAGTCTTAGGGGTGGGCGAAGCCGAACTTATCGGCATTGTTAAAGTGCTGGCCTCGGTTTTGCACTTGGGAAACGTCTACTTCCACCGAAGGCAGCTGAGGCACGGGCAGGAAGGGGTCGAAATCGGATCCGACGTCGAGATCAAGTGGGCCGCGCATCTTCTCCAGATTTCTTCGAACGGCATGCAGCGGGCGCTGACGTCGCGTATCACCGAAGCCCGAACTGAAAGGGTGCATTCTCCCCTAACGATCGACCAGGCGTTGGACGCACGCGATGCCTTCGCGAAAGCGCTTTATTCAGCTCTTTTTAATTGGTAGGTATTGAAAGTGTCGAGCTTTCCAAAACGAGTGCGCTTCTGGTTAATCAAACCAAGACTAATCATTTGAAAGGTGTTGTAATTAATTTCTGCCACATAACAAGACTAGTTACTTTGCATAACTATGCAAATTTTATGCATCGCTTACTTTCAGTTGCACATATAATGCACGATCTTTGCCATGATTGATCTGTATGTATGAAATTACGCAAAAGCTTTCTCAGCCATCGAATTTTCTTTTTTTTTAGTACGATCCAAACATGTCATGCAACATTCTGTAACGTAAAGTTAATTACGTGCTATATATTTACAATAAATTTATAACAGTCTTAAAATGGATTGATTTGTAACAGTTAAAAATATTATTTATCACTCGCTAATTCACAATTTATAACAGCGCGAACGATTTATGACTTCGGCGTTGAAAGTGGAACTGTCGTGTCGCAATCCGATTTACTTATACCATTGAATAATTCAGATTCTTTATTCAATGCTTATATAGTAAAGTAGAATGTTCTCGAGCGGTCGCGAACATTCTAGAACAAAATACGTCATATTTCCCGGAAAATTTACGTCACATTCGCCTTCGTTCTTTACCGCCGATGACTAATCTTTCATGGCGCCTCGGCGTCTATCGGGATTTCTGAAATATTCGCTACACTGCCCCCTCTTAATACTAGTGCGTCTTGCAACACGGACGACGGTTGTAGCGGACGCACGGTCCCAGGTAAAACTCTTGTTCTATAACGTGAACTTGATGGCGGTACTTGCACGACGTGCAGAAAAATCAATCAACCGTCTTACGAACCGGTTGCGGGGTTCCTCTACTTCCTCCTTCACTTACAACATACTTAGGGTGCGGGAGTGGTAACTTTCGTAGTACAGTGAACATTTTTATTTCTATGACAGATTATGTTTAAATAATGTATAAACAACCCTTAAACTACCCTTGAATAATAAATTTCCGTATGCTTTAGACTTGCTCAATTTTTCAAGTTATTAAAACTATCACTTATAACATACTTAGGTTGCGGGGGTTGTAAATTTCGTAATGCAGTGAACATTTCTATTTCGTTGATAGATTATGTTTAAATAATGTATAAACAACCCTTAACCCGCCCTTGAATAATAAATTTCGGTATGCTTTAGGCTTGCTCAATTTTTCAAGTTATTAAAACTATCACTTGCAGCATACTTATAGTGCGGGGGTTGTAACTTTCGTAGTACAGTGAACATTTTTATTTCGTTGATAGATTATGTTTAAATAATGTATAAACAACCCGTAAACTGCCCTTGAATAATAAATTTCCGTATGCTTTAGGCTTTCTCAATTTTTCAAGTTATTAAAACCATCCCTTACAACATACTTAGGGTGCGGGAGTTATAACTTTCGTAGTACAGTGAACATTTTTATTTTTATGGTCGATTATGTTTAAATAATGTATAAACAACCCTTAAACTGCCTTTGAATAATAAATTTCCGTATGCTTTAGGCTTTCTCAATTATTAAAGTTATTAAAACTATCACTTGCAGCATACTTATAATGCGGGGGTTGTAAATTTCGTAATACAGTGAACATTTTTATTTCGTTGATAGATTATGTTTAAATAATGTATAAACAACCCTTAAACCGCCCTTGAATAATAAATTTCCGTATGCTTTAGGCTTGCTCAATTTTTCAAGTTATTAAAATTATATCACTTACAGCACACTTGGGGTGCGGAGTTATGAATACGGGGACAGGGTGAGTTGCCACTGTTCTGTTAAGAAAATCGCATGCGACGTTTAATTAAATAGTACATAAGAGTGGCGAAATTGTAACTAAAACTGTCGATAGTTTCAATTATAAATTCAGTTCAATTGGCAGATTATAATTATAACCACAATTTGGAGTAAGTGCTTACTGAGGAGTTTCTAAGAATTATAAACGGTAATAAAGTTCAGTAAACGTAGTTACGTACACAGATCAAAATCTTCTAGGTAAATTTCCATTTACAAGTGAAATTAGCTACCGAAATTGAGCCCATTTTAACCAAGAGAACTTTCCGTTACCAGAAGAATTCAATATCGACGGGCCTCCTTATGCATTTTTCTTGAACATTTGCGAAGTCAAAGGATGCTAGTGATATGATTTTTTTTATTTTGGTGTAAATTTAACCCAAAAAAAATGTTTTTTACCGACAAAACCAGAGAGCGCATTCCGGCACCAGCACACCGTTGGTTCGAGCACAAATCAATCAATATTTCGTTGCTTTCAGGTTAGTAACACGAGTCAATTCAATAGTACAACGCGGTGGCCTCCACGATGCCTCGCGAATATCCCTTCTTGACATTTTCGGCTTTGAAAACCTCGCGGAGAACTCCTTCGAGCAGCTGTGCATCAATTACGCGTCGGAATCGCTCCAGCTCCACTTCAACAAGCACGTCTTCAAGCTGGAGCAGCAGGAGTACGCGAGGGAGAAGTTGGAGTGGACAAATCTCGCGTGGAACGACAACACGCCGGTCATTCATCTCTTGGGCAAGAAACCGGTGGGGATCCTTCATTTGTTAGACGACGAAAGTAACTTTCCGAAGGCGTCCGATCACTCGTTCTTGGAGAAGTGTCACTATAATCACGCGCTGAACGAGTTTTACTGCAGGCCACGAGTTGGAGGCCGAGAGTTTGCCGTAAGCGTGCGCGGCTTACTTCGGACTGTCTTCTAAAGGTCTGTTGCAGATTCGCCACTTCGCGGGGCAAGTGTGGTATTCCGTGGAAGGTTTCCTAGACAAGAACCGGGACGTTCTAAGGCCTGAGATTGTCGAGTTGCTGGCGTCGAGCAAGGAACCTTTGGTTAGCGCCATTGCACGCCCGCTGCTGAACCAGGCGCAAATGCGTACTCTTCCGAAGGGGGCAAATGGGCGCTTTGTTACAATGAAGCCGCGCACACCAACCGTCGCTGCTCGGTGAGCTACCACTTACTCTCATGTCTGATGATAACCGTCTTGCGCAGGTTCGGGGATAGCTTGCATCAACTCCTCGAGTCGATGGCTCGATGTCAGCCGTGGTTTGTTCGCTGTATTAAACCCAACAACGATAAAAGCCCCATGAAGTTTGACATGCCGGTGGTAATCGAGCAGCTGCGCTACTCGGGGATGCTCGAAACGATTCACATCAGGCAAGCGGGTTATCCTGTTAGGATGAAGTTTCAGGAGTTTGTCGATCGTTACAGGTAAAAACCCTCCGTGGGTATGGCAAGTTATAGTTTGACCTTCAGGTACCTACTACCCATTGGTTTACAACGCGGGGGCCCTTACAGAGATTTGTGCCGAACAGTTTTAGACCAAATGCCTCCGACTGGTACAGTAGGTCCTGATTACCAACTGGGTGCGTCGAGGGTATTCCTCCGTGAAAGCCTTTTGAGACGTTTGGAGATGACACGCACTGACCAACTGCGCGGGGCGGCGCTAATGATTCAGAAGAACATTCGCGGATATTTGGCGAGGAAGAATTTCCAATCCGTGAAACGTAGCGCTATAGTTTTACAGCGTAATTGGAAGGGGTATAGGCAAAGGAAATTGTACAAGACGTTAAAGACTGGGGTGATCAAGGCGCAAGCGCTCCACCGAGGCCGAATGGAGCGGCGGCGTTACGCAGCTCGAAAGGCGGAGCTGAAGAAACGGTTAGAAGCGGAGAGGCAAGCTCAAGAGCGTGCCAAGCAGAAGATGCTTAGGGAAAATCAACGTAATACCAGAGCAGCGGCCGTTCATCACTTGGAAATCCCAGCGGAGTTGGCCTTCATTTTCTCCAAGTTGGAAGAGTACACTCCTCCGCACACCGAGCGCAATTTAATCAAAGTATCCGGCAACGTCCACGGACGTCCGTCCCCGATCAACTTACCTTCCGACCTCAACCAATTCGAGTTTAACAAATTTAGCTCGGTCTACTTCAAGGGGGCCGACTTCGGGTACCGGCGCGAGCCGATCAGCGCCCCGTTTCTGTCTAAGGCGGCTGCCCGCGACCAAGACTTTCAAGACTCGGTCGCGCTCTTCAAGCTAATTTTGCGATGGACGAATGATGGTCAGCTGACCGGCGCCAAAGAGCGAGCGCTCGCCGATTACATCGTTCACAAGGGTCTCAGTTCTCGAGGCTTGCGTGACGAGCTGCTCGTGCAACTTTGCAATCAGGCGTACAAAAACGAAAACTCCGACAGGATTTGGCAGCTCATGGCTCATTGTCTGTGCTGCTTCCAACCAAGTCCCCCGCTTAGCAAGTACCTTCTTAAATATATCACCGATTCGGCCCCACCAAGATACAAGGAGAGCTTGCAGCGGATGGTGCTGAGGGGGTTGCAAAAGGTTCCGTATTCGAGATCCTTGCCCCCTTCGCTGTTGGAATGGAGAAGCACGCGCCAGAAGACGAACATGGCATTTCCTCTACTGTTTTCGGACAGCACGTCGTCAACAATTAACGTGGACTCGTGGACAACATGCGAAGAAGCTGCCGGAATAGCTTTGAACACTTTGGGCTTGCCCATGAACGGCTGGACCGTTGTAATTGACGATGCTGGCGTTACAACCGACAGCAACGGTTTGGACTACGTGTTTGACTTAGTGTCCGAGCTTGAAATGTGTCCCTCATTCCCGATTCATAGATCGCAGCTTCTTAAGGTGGGAGTGCGCCAACACCATCCCGTCGAGATTGACCACGCGCCTAGTCCTGTTCGTCCACAGGTAATACTCCGATATCCCCCAGTGTTGTAATATTGACTTTGTTTAGGTACCACCACCGGAACCACCGGCCTCGAGCAAAATGGCCCAGGAAACCTCGCGCCATTCCTCGCCACACCACAGCAATCCGTCACCAACTGATCACGTCGGTTCCAGAAAATCATCGTCTAGTCAAGAGTATTCCTCTCAGCGGGCTTCGTTGGTGATCTCCGAGAGCCCGACGCGCAAATCATCGCGAGAAGCCTTATCTCGCACCTCCGCACTTAACGAAAGATACTTCGACATTGAAAAGGTCAGATCGCGAAGCCTAGACAATCTGCTGAGCGAGCCCGAGCCCAGCACTCCCCTCATCACCTTGGGTCTCAGCCAGTCGGTACTCAACGACCGGTACCACTCGGTGGAGCAGTTGGCCCCCATTAAACCTGTGTTAACCAATAACGCGTACATGCAAAAGGACGCAATGGACTTCGAATACCCGGACATTTCTAGCATCGCTACCTCCCAGAAGGAGGGGCCGCGTTACATCAAGTCGCAGTACGCCGGAAAGAAGGCGCCGCCCGGGTCGCACTCGAGCAGGGCGCAAATTGAAAGGTCCGAGTTTGCGGTTCGAAGCTCGGCCATGTCGGATACCAGTGAGACGCCCAGTTTGGCAAGTCACGTGAGGCGGGTACGGGTACCGAGTCAAGCTTCTGACGTTGATCAGTTCCTGGACGAGCTGTTCAGTCCGGTTTTGGATGGGAACTTGGATGAGCTCAGCGACGCTCGCTCGTTGGCCGCGAGCATCAAGGGCGGTGGCGAGGTAGAAAACCCAATTGACGCGTTCGATCAGTTTCTAAGTCAGTTGATGGAACCTGTTGGAACAGCTACAGTAGACATGTCCGATTCGCAGTTTTTAGTGAGTAAAATTAAAGGTGGGGGTGAGAGAAGCCGTACAACCAGCCAAGACAGCAGTATCGTGCTTGATAAAGAAGTGGAAAGCATAACGCGTAGTGACGACGCAAAGCAAAACGATGGAAGCGTTGACGATTACATTAGCGACCTATTTCGCCCAATCTTCATTAATGATAGCCTAAAAAATCTAGCCGAAAAACACAACTTGGTGGATAGCATCAAGGGTGGTGGTACAGCCCATCAGCAATCTAGCACTTCTGGATATAACTTCTCAGCGATCCCCGCGCCCCTTGTCAGCCCACAGCCTATGATAATGCCGGTTCTGGGAACGGGGCAGGACGGATTCATGCCGATGTATAACATTCCACCAAACGCCGATATCGCAGGATACCAACAGAACCTGCAGCGGGCGTTTCTTCAGTCCGCCATGGCTCAAAATATTCAGATTCAGCAACAGCTGCTCGCCCAAAACCAAGCCCTACAACAGTTGCTGACGCAGCAGAGTGTCCCAGATGGTAAAGCTGTCGACGGCACCGCGGCGAAAAGCTCTCGAAGTCCAGACCGTAAGAGCAGCTTCAAAACCAGCAACATCAGTCGAAAAAGCAGTTCGCCCAGCAATAACTCAATGATTGACTTGAAGCTACGGAAGCAAAGTGTAGAGTCCACCATGAGTGTTAGCCGAAGCGGTGTGCCTCCGCCTCCCCCAATGCCGCCGCCGATAGACCCGAGCGATCCGTCCGAAAGTAGACCGTTCATGGATCCCTACGGAAGAGCGAAAACTGTTCGCATTGGGAAATGGCGATGGCCACCTCCTAAAGATGGCAGCAATCCAGAAGCCGGCGAAGACTTCATGCAATTCAAACTGCGGCAGAATCAAAGAAAAATCACACCGAACAAGGAACAGATCTGCGTCGTTAATGGTTACTCCCAACAAAGTTCCATCACGGTAGTCCAACAGTCATCTTCCGAATGGGAGGAGCTCGATTTCGAGCCCATCGTCCGCGAACCCGAGAAAACCACCAAGAGAAGTAGTCGGCGCAGTTTTGAAATTGGTGTCAATCGCCCCTCCCCGGGAAGCGTAGGCAAGCTGAAGCTAAGCTCCGAGATGCGCCAGAGGTTAGAGCAGGTTACAGCAAACCACTCCGTGCGCTCCACCAGCAGCAAAGTTGACCAACCGGCTCGAGTGGTTAATAAACTTGAGGATACCAGAAAAATGATGCTGGAACAGCAGTTGACGGGTAGATGGGGCGACTCCGTTGATAGTTTGCAGAAGAGTAGTTCATCGAGCCCCGAAACGAAATCCCCGACAAACTGGCCGGGCTCGAATTGGCGATCACCTCCGCCCCCAATCCCCATAAGTCCCAGCTCAATACCGCCAGTACCATCAGTGCCCGCGCCTCCCCCGCCCGTACGCCCGCAGCAACCCCCGCCCCAACCCGAACCCTTTCGCGATTCTTTCATGGCTCAACGTCAAGAACGCGACACGTTCGGAGTCCATCAGAACCTCGTCGAGCAGAGCAATTCCAAACGAAATTCGTTCAGCGCGAACTGGGACATACAAAGTTCGCTAACCCAAGACACTCAAGACGACGGCGCGAGCAACTGGGCAAAGTTTGACCACGCAAATCGCAAAGACAGCTGGGATCAAAGCGAAATTATAAAAATGGAACAGAACGTAACGCGACGAAGCATGGTCGCGGCAATGAACGAGCACTGGGACGACGAACCTAAGCCCAAGGCGCAGGCCAAGGACCACGAACCGACGGAAAGGCCCACCTTCAGAACGCACCAAATGAATAAGGTCGCAAAAGAACGGGAGAAGAAGCATTCCGTCTCCACGATCAACACCGAAAAGACCGAAAAGCTCGAATGTAAGTTGGTTACGTTTGACTTTCACCGAGTTACAGATGTGCTTCCAGCTTCCGACTGGCCGGAGTTTATGCAACCGATACAGACGCCTCCACTGTCGAAGTCCCCAGTTCCGCTCAGCATCGGCTCGGACAGTCAGCACTCCCCCAAGTTCAAAATCGTCCCCTGCCACCGGGACCTAACGGTTACGTTGCGTACAATCGCGTTCCGTGGTCACTGCGTATACGTAAGGAGGTCTTCTTACCGGGAGAGTCACTGGGACCTCCGGCCGCTTTGCATTTGGTGTTTTGCCAAATCGTTTCCGACATTTACGGAACGACGCCCTGCTTGCGGCTGAGCCAAGAGGATCGCAGAACCGGCATGAACATGCTGTCAGGTTACGGCGTGAAACCGGAAAACTTGAACTCGCCCCATCGCGCCCACATCAAGAAGAGCATCGTCGAGCTCGCGCGAACCTGGCCGCTGTACTTTGCGAGATTCTTCCCCGTTTCCGGAGCGGCGCAGGTACTACCCCCCCACTGAGAATTTGTGGTGAAGTTCTGTTTGTAGTTGTCGGACGTGCAGCTGCTCGCCGTCTCCCATTGGGGAGTGCATTTGGTGCGGAGGGAAGGCAGTAACCTTCACGTGATTACTTCGGTCGCGCTGGGAGATCTGAGGAAGTTTTCAGCGTCCAGGCCAAATACCGTTTACTTCGAGGGACCTCAGGGGAGGTTCTCGTTGCATACGTCTCGCGCCCAGCAGATTTCGGAGATGGTCAATAAGTTCTGCGCGGAAAATCGGAAGGTAGGATTTTAACGTATTGTTCTATCTCTGTTTAGAAGGGGAGCATTTCGCTTTTTCCTAATGACCAATAAGAAATCGGTGTGCGACAAATTTCAATATTTTCGGCGCCCCAACGATATTCAGCTTCGAAAAATTCGCATTAACCTCAAATATCTGGTGACGAATTTACTTGGGAAAATACTATGGAGGGGGGGGGGGCAACTTCACGATTTTGTTTGACCACTCAACATTAAATTAATTGAACGCAATATACTTCATTTGTTTGCATTTCTCATTTCGCATTTCCCTAAAAACAGATTCTGAAAAAATAAAAATTTGGGGGATACCTACCTTTACGATTTTAGCCCTCCAACATTAAAATAATGGAGCGCTATATATCATTCGTTTTTGACTTCATTTGCCTATGTAAGCACAAATTCCTCCGTTACATAATTTATTTATTTTAGGCCCTAACCTTCAAATAGAACTGTATATTATACTTTATTCCATTTCACCTCCCTAAAAAAGAAATTAAGAAAATAAATAGGGGAGGGTACATTCCCATTTTTATCGCACGTCACTAAATGAATTTGCACTGATAGATTTTAGTTTGTCTATTTCGGAAACGGGGTGTTTGATTTTGACCATGACAATATTTATTTTATTAATTTTTGAAAATTTATTTGGAAAAATGTAGCTTTTAATCTCACTTTGGCCGGCTGGCAGGCTGGCTGGCTGGGGGCAAATGCGGGCGAGTAGAAGAACGCTTGTAGAAAGGCGAGGAGTGTACATACTGTACATGTACCTACCGGGTCGTGTAATTAACAACTTTAGGGACGATGCTACTTGATGTGGTGTCGGCGACATCTGGGCGCCATCCCGAGCGTGGTGTGCTAATCTAGAGATTTTTCAGTTTTTTTTCTTCCACAGTTTTCAAATTGGTGTCGTCGGAGAGATCTTGTAAACGCGCACGACTCCTGCGTGGCGGAATTTTGTTTTTTCCCAGTGCCGAAATTAACCACCTTTTGCAAGGCGCCCGTCTTCGAGGGGTACTTGACTTCGGGCACCCAAAAGGTATCTTCTGCTGCGAATTTTGTCACGCGGTTTAAAGTTTCTTAAATCTCGAATGGCGGTCTCTCTTTCTCGTGCCGCCAATAGAAGCCCGAGCTATGAAAAGTGCCCCAAATATTTTGTGAAGGGTTTTTAGCTAAATCTACCAAAATGCGAATTGCGGGTGATAATTAATAATAGATTCCTATAGGTACAAAATATTTCCTAATCCTATTCTTATGAACCAAACTAGTATTATTGTTACATGGATTAAAAATTAAAACTTTAAGGTCGTAAATTTCTTTAACAATGTATGAACCTTTATACATTGCTTATTGCTATCATTTACAAGTAATGCTTTAACAAATTTTGTTAATTTTGTTCGAGATTTTGTTGGCGTAATACATTTTGGTTTTTAATTTATTGAAATTCAAATAATCTTGAATTTTCTTATGAGCTAATTGTAATCTGTATTTAACTTCTTTCGCAAATGTTTTTACATTGTAAATAGGTTCAACAGGATTACCTTTAAAGAAAATCAAATAATGATACCTATTTGTTTACCAAAAATTAACTTTGACATTCTGTATGCTATATCCGCTAGTTTTTGAATTATTGAAATTTCTTGAAAGAAATATTCATATTCTTTTGTTAGATGTGGTATAGGCTTTGGAAGAAATCGTTTCATTTGAAATGTCAGTACGTCCAATTTTCACTATGGATCGTCCCGGAAATAAATTTTTCTTATAGAACGTGGCCTGTAGAATCCATAATTTCAAACAGTTCCAAGATTGGGCTATTAGTTCAAAAGTTACAGCCCTTTGAATTTTCTTTCGAAATTGGTCTATAACTTTTGATTGAGAAGTCTGATCGAAAAAGTACGAATTGTTTTGGATTCTACGCATCCGCATTGAGTTGTTTTTGATTTGTTTGTTATTTATGGTGAGAATAATAAAAGGCCAATAACTCAAAAACTACTGGTATACAGAATTTTAATAAAAGTGTTCCTAAAATTCAAACC
>NW_022170819.1:2944054-2962202 GCF_008802855.1 Photinus pyralis
TGAATTTCGTTAGTAATTTTTTTCTGTCATGACTGTCATTTAAGAAACCAGTGTCGCCGTTAATTGTTGTTTGCCATTTGCGGTTTATTACTTTTTCCATTTTGAACAAATTTTAGAGTTGATGCACTAAAATATACCTATAAGAAACGTGACTGTGTCTAGTGTTAGTTTATAATTTGCGGTAAAACAAAAGCAGTATTTGTAGATTATACATAAGTAAACGATTTACCGAAAGCATGATGATACACCACTGTAATTAAATAAATGATCATCAGTTAGTACCAACGTCATAATTTTTTTGATTTGCGGGAAATTCAAATTGTCCTAATTTCTAATGAATCACCCGGTATATTTTGAATCCAAATATTCGCACAATTGCACCATTAGTAAAACAATTTTAATAACAAAAAAAACATTTTAAAAAATATGCTGCTTAATGTAACCCAAATTGTTAAAGGTAGGTACTGTAGTACTGGTTTACCATACCACTCGCCTTCTCCCAGACTCAGACCTAGATTATAGTATTAGGACGCCAGATTTTAGGTTGTGTCTTAAGGCATTTTAAGTTACAATTTTAGAGGTGGTCGTCTATTGGTTCTTTCATTTGAAGTAGCACAGAGACAAGGTAAATTAAACACATAGCAAGAATTAATTAGGTTTATTCCTTAATTAACATTTTGGAAAACAAAAACCTTTTACAATAAATGCACCGTGGATGACACAATCTCCCTAGCCCTTGGCTATTGGAAAGCGCGCGAGCGTTCCAGAATAGTCAAATGGCATTTTTATACCATCAAGGTTTATTTTCTTGTTCATTAAGGGAAATACGTGAATATTTATTATTGTTTATACATTGAATTACTTTAAGTTTAATTTTTACAATGGCCCGTATGAATAAAAGGGAGCAAATGTTAAGTGCCCCTTCATACTGGTCTGTTTAGCAGCGCTGTACTGCGTCCTGTCCTGCTGCTCAACAGCGCGCTAAGTCGCCCAGTGTGAAGGAGCACTTCCGCGTATTTACTTTGAATTTTGCAAGTATAAGCATATGCTCCATTTTATTCACATATGGGCCATTAAATTAAAGAATCATCATTTGGAAAACTTTAGGCTCAAAAAGGTATTACTTAAGTTAAGTATTTTTTCGTAGCCCACCACCTGAATAAAATAAACTGAAAACGATAGTCAATTTGCTACTAAACTCGATAAGGGCTGCATCGAGAGATTTTACTGGCTTTGCATCCATTTTATGTTTCCCGGGTGGTGCGGAATTGGGGGTGAGGATTCGCTCACTTCTTTTCGTTGACTGAGCGCTCAATTTTCGGTCTACTTGCAAGCGAGCGATAAATGACAGTACTCGAGACCGAACGTCCACGGGAACGCGGAACTAATGTTAGCGAGTAGAATGTCCTGCATTTTACAGAACTAAGATCTGAAGGCTCATTTTTAGCCATAGTGACAGACCTATCCGCTGTAGCTAATATTTACAACTGCCCTAATGCAGTTCAAAATTAATTAACAAAACTATATCTCTATGAGTCATAGAATAATAAAATTAAAATAAAGTTAATTAACAAAGAAGTAAGCAAATTCAGTTGAATTTAGCATTAGCAGTTTGCATGATTTGGCAATGAAAAAGGATTGACATACGGACGCATCATTCCTAAGGGCATTCCTAAAAATTTATCCCAAGAAGGTGCCACGCAACATTGCGATAATGTCTACAATATCAGACCACAACAAGAACGTTCATATTACGATTATAAAGACTACTCACAAATATTATATCTCCAATCCAATTAATTAACATTAATTGAAAATAATTTACCTTGTAGTGAACTATTCCGAATATACTTAACAGAAGCTTCTAAACTGCACATTTCTACTCATACGGTGTCACCAATATTGCACCTTTTCCAACTGGATTCGATGGATTCCATTCAACGACTAAATTGCACTTTTTTTGCTGAGTTAGTTCTACAATGTAAGTTTTTTTTCCTGACCTGAGTGAAATATCAATTTCCTAAGAACAACATAAAATAATTAGGCATGTTGGAAACGCCTTTATTACCCATAACGGAATTCTGTTTAAGCCCAAGTCATGAATTATTTTTTGTGTGTTTAAGATGGCAAACGCTAATTCTGTTGTGTTAAAAAAACTGGTTTATACGGAAAAGGGCACGTTAACCATATTAGTATAACGAGGATCAAACATTAGTGGACGTCTTAAATAACTACGAAGTTACAAAGCGCGTACGCGTTTTTTATTCCTAATTTAAAATTTCCGCCATGATTTAACTAGTTTCTTGAGACCAAAGCTACAACAGCGATTTCCAAAACTGGAGTTATTGGTATCGTTGGCGTCATTTGTTAAATTTTGAAACGTTTGTAAACTGTAAGTTATAAATCCCAAACCTTAAATCTGTTTGGTATAACACTGAATTTTAAATAAGTATCTTTTCAAAAAATTCAAACAGCGAAAGAGGCGGTATCTTCAACTCCCCTCCTCAATGGGAATCTGTCCCGTGGGTAGTTCTTCTTAAATCATTTATGTTAGATTTGATCTTAGTATAAGTGCTGTGATTTAGCGCTTGGGTTCTGATTTACCCGTGTAGGGACGGGAAAGAATATCCCTACCGCAGAGAGCACTGCGTGTCGTACGAGGCGACTAATCAACTACCCGTCGGGCGAAATGGCGAGTGAATGGAAGACAGAATATCTTGGGGGATGTTGTTCCGTTATAAATGTGAAGAGTGCGTGAATTGAGTGGGGAATTCGAATGAGTTTTTTGCGATTTTTACCGAGTGTGCCGTATCAATTTGCTAGAGACTGGAAGGTCAGGACTGAAACAATTAATTACATCATTTTTCTACCAAACATTATAGCAGATGGTTCGCACTAAAAAATCCAATCCGATAGTAAAAGGGTACGAAAACAAACAATTTTACCAAAAACTCAAACAGAGGGTTTAAAATGTTGTGTTATCCCAAATAATCTGTTTCTGATTTTATAAACTACTCTAAAAGAGAGGAGCGATAGCAATTACTGTGCTAAGAGTTTACCGTATATACAGTTCGTCTATGCTATGGGTTTTTCCAGCTCGACAGCGTGTCCTTGCGTCCTTACGTCCTTCCCAGAGGTATTAAAAATACCGGACTGGTGTTAAAATTCAAGTTTTTTAAGAGCGAATGTAATCGCGACTTAATCGGAGGCTGTTATCTGTAACCCACTCCACTAATTACGGTTAATTTTACTTATCCGAATAGTTGAAATGAAATTCCGGTCCAGCAATGCCCTTTTGTTCCTTGTAGTATGAGATTAAACGGCGGGATCTCCTATTACGTTGATATTTTCTTTAATCTGCAACTTTGCCGGTTTTAATGCTGGATTTCGTACACCATTAGAAAAAAAACGATTAATTGGTAATTATAACGGGCAGTTGTCTCTTAGGACCGCTTTAAAAATTAACCTACTAATTTCTACCTTCTACTCCTACACCGAAATAAATATTTTCGGAGCGACAATCTTTGTAACCAAGCGCCGTACTTAAAACGCTTCTTGATAGCGGGTGTTCTACAGAGTGATCGCTAAATCTGGTAATTTCCAGGCGGTGAACAGGTGCTTCGTTGCACTCTACGTAAATAGTAGTAATAATAATAACTACCACGTTCTTATATATTACGTTTCAAACACAAATACTGGTCTTGACAGTTCTCTAAAACTGGATCTGGTTCATATACTTTATTAAAGGGACTAGTAGCAACCGCTTTCCAAAGGCGAATCTTTTCCAAATTCGATCAGGTATCACGCGACACTACTACGATCAAGAGACGGAATAACTAACACCTCTAATTTTCAGACTACACATCAATTGCCCTGGCAGTCACTCGAACGAATGCGTCCCAAAATCTCGCCCAAAACTAAATCCCACTATTACCTTTGCAGACCATTGAGGGGTTGCAATGCCAAATCTAGATTCCTTTAACTTTACGTTGGTTGCATTACTGAATGGATTGGTGATGGTCACAAATGAGAACAATGGAATTAAGTACCTACACAAATGGCACGGTAATTGCAGTTCACTTTACCCAAGAAATTCTCGTTTAAGTCGCTGGTCGGACAAACAACTTTAAAACAATTGCTTATTCAACCCACACACCTTACATTTAAAACCAGGTGACATTAACCTAGAAAAATCCTTGCTCGCTTCTCTTACGTAAAGGTATAGTTATAATAATAACGTAAATAAGACAATTTTCTCCTATTAAAAAAATAGCTCTGCGACTAACAAGTGTTCATTGGCAAACGTTAATGGGGATTAATTAAGATACACATGCATGGGCACGTATCTTACTATATAACAAAAGGTCGCACTTAACATACATAGGTAAAGTACCTGTCGCAATATAACTTGCACAATAGATATATTCCACAAAAAAGATCTCACGTTCTTATTGGGGTTACGTTTTAGCTGAGTTCGAGGTAAAATTAAATTAGTATCTTTTGTATAGAATTAGCATCTACAAATGGGCAACAGACGAACTTCTGTATCTCAAGAAAAACATTGAAATTCCTGGAAACAAAGTGAAAATATGAACTTTCTCCTCAATTAGTTTTCTATTAAATTATAAGCCATAATATTTGGGACTTTCGTAGTAAAAATATTTGTTACAAGTCATAAACGTGATTGTTTGTTTAACAAAGTTTCTTATTCTTATTTATATTCATGATTATTTATATTTATTCCAGGAGATTTAGGAATCACTTTAATTCAAAAATTCAAAGGATTTTTCTCCTGATTATATAGGGCGATCACATTTATTGAGCAAAACTGGAAACTAAAGCTTGGTAATAACTGGAGCGAGTACATACATTATTTACTGCGTTATTTATACAGGGTGGCAATTTGAAAACTTACCACCCCCCATGTCTTAGTAAATAAACGAGATATTTAAAAAAATCAAAATCTGTTTCGGTAATTCGGAGGGGGAATCACAATGACATAGTTGGCTACGCACCCCCCTGCGCCCCAGTCACCCCAACTTTTAAATCTTAAATAGTGACCCTCCATGTGTGATATGTCGTTGGAAAGCTCTGAAAAAATTCATTCCAACCAATAGCATTACATTTAGGTTAGTAATTATCGCGCAAATAAAAAATAAACTAATCTTACTCTTAATATTAATAATTTTGAAACGACTTGGTTCTAGGGTCAGCGATTTTTATTAATTGGTCTCACATACAATAAAAAAAACAAAATCTCCATGAATCCATGGCCTACTATATATTTAAAAACGGTAAAAAATAAGACAATTATTTTTGGTTCATAGCTAAAATAATAAAAGATATAGATTATGTTACATCAATGTAATCAGCAAAAAGAATGCAAAAAAATTGACGTTAAGATATACAGGGTGTTGCATTAAAAAAATCAAATCTTAAAAACTACGTAAAAATATCTAAAATAGGCAGTTTTAGATATGATAACGTCCCAAAAAGTCAAACTTTTCGTTTTCACCCTGTATCTCAGAAACTAACGTAGCTAGGCCAATCCTGTTTGTCATATTAAGTTTTACGAAAACTACAAGTCTTTATTATCTTTAAAAACAGCTTAAAAACACCGTAGTCTCAACGTGAATAGGACACACTGTATACATACCTTTTAATTTAAGTTATCCTATTACTTATAATAGCATTTAATAAGAAATACTTTGATTCACAAAGAAATAAAAAAAAAGGTACAGACCATTGCTGTACGTGTCTAGGGGCGAATTAAAAAAAATTACGTAAGTTTACAATAAAATCAACTGCGTAATAATTGTTTATTATAAATTTGTAATACGAACTTCCGACCAATTAAAACAAGCAGTTAATTAATAGAGTATTAAATAATTATATATGAATTAGTACTTTAATTAAATGTACTTAATTAGACAGATCATGAATAAATTTAAAAAAATTAACAACGTTATGTATGAGCTTAAATTAGGCTATAAAGAGCACACATTTTGCATTTTGTTCTACTTTAATTAGTGTTTTAAATTAAATCGTTATCAGTATAAAACTCATAATCAAAGGGGAGAATGGTTTTCATAAGTTTCTTACCTGCCTATGCCGTTAAAGTAGTAGGAGCGGTAGAAGGGAGAAGTTCCCCTAACAAAAGGGTGCAAATTTATTGATCGTTCCGATAGGAGCGTAGGCAACACATCGTACACAAAATGATAGAACTAATTTTATTTTCTTCTCTTAATATGGAAATATCTTTATTTTACTGAAGCTACAATCTAATCTAGGAAAGCTACTAAACCCTAAAAATACAGCAGTGACGTAACGCCACTGTTGCATGTTATTTTAACCTTTCGCTTATGTCACAATCAGCTGATGATAGCATTTATAGGTTAAGTTAAAGTATTTTAAAAACCTTTGCATTTTAATTCCCCGCGTATAAACGTGCCTTTGGAATTGTTTCGGTTAAAATGGAGACGAGCGAATTTTGCAATTATCGATCGCCATTAAGCACCAGATATGCGAGTAAGGAGATGCAGTATAATTTTAGTGATCAAAGAAAATTTTCCACTTGGAGACAATTATGGGTTAATTTGGCGAAGGCTCAAAAAGTAAGAATCGTTTTTTTCTATTTTTATTCTTATGGCGAGCTCTCTCTCGTTTCGCATACACTTTGATCAGGTGAGGCATCTACAGGGTGTTCCAACTAAAACTAGTCCATTTGCTAATGATTGGAGTTAACGAGTGAATTAGTTACGATGCTCAATTATTTATCTAGTTTTTTTTTAAATTTCTGAAGAGAATAAATGTTGAATTTAAAAATACATAAGTAAATAGTTTCTTTTTTTGCAATAAATTGGACACCTTTCATTAAGGATGATGAAGATAGACTATTCATGGCACTTTTTATTTTTGTAGGTGGAATTCAAAGTTAGCTGCTGTATTTAATAAAAAAATCCCAAAAAAAAATCATAGTTTCCTGTGAAACAAATTGACATCAGGTAGCTAAGAAATATTTTAATTATGCGATCTTCAGTTTTTTCATAGCAAAGTATGATTTTGCACTTTTTTTTAGAAAATTGTACAATAACGTGACAATAATAAACGCGAGAATAAACGCATCTTGTCTTTGCGGTTTCCTAAATCTCAGTGATATTAAACGATAAACATCGTGTATTATTTGATCGTCCGAAAAATAAAATAAAAGAACTCTCCTATTTATATGTTTATCAAGTTTATATATGTTATTATTTTCTTTAAACGTTAGGTATGCCCCATATAAAGAAAACAAGATTTCCCAAAGGCGGTACGAAGTGTGAATAAAAACGTAACCGATAATCTCGCCGATAATGAAACATAACATTTGTTGCTATTCGTTTGGCAAAAAGCTGACTTTCCAAATTTAGAATCAATTTTAAATAATAAAAAAAAAACGCTAAAGTCTACTTTGATTGTAAGGTCTCTAATTAGGAGTTTTAGTTTTTTTTTAAAAACCGTTCGGCATATATTTTAGTATCGATATCTCTTGACAATTGGTAAAGAAATTAATAAATGTTTAACAATTTTCTGGTGAGCAATTTCCCGGCACGGTTAATTTTTTTCATTCCAGAGCACCCCCCGCACTCCATAGCACCGCCCCATACCCTGTCAAATTCGATGCAAATATGTACTTGCTCTGCGCTCCCGAAAACCCCCGAGAAATGTGCGCCTTAGGACACTTCCTAGTAAATCTACCACCGAAGTATTCTCCTCCAGAATATTCTCCAAAGGAAATCGCGATTAAAAAATTCGCGCCGGTAAATTTCTACTTTGGAGAAGACAAACAAGCTTTTCTTCGCCTCAGAAAACTCGTCCCCGAAGAAACCCTCTCCAGAAAATTCGCCCCGACAGATGTTCGAACTTCCAAACTACCTTATTCGTTCATTTCTATAACGCCACGACTTTTTAACGCATTTTCCAACCAATATCGGACGGCGCTATTATGGCCACTTTCTCCGTCCGTCAGTCCGTCCGAGGCCTTGACTGTTCCGCAGACTGCGCAATGTGAACTTTCTTATTTATTGAAAATTTTTCGAAATTTTAACCACAGATGCTTCTATAATAGTAAAGCCAGCATATCGCATGTTGTAGAATCAGATGTGCGCATGCGCAAACTGCACAATGGCAACATTGCCAACGGTCTTGTTTAGGGAGACATTTTTTTGACATTTTTACCATAGATGATTGCTTCCAGTAAATAAAAACAGCGCATATATGTAGCTATGGTCTTTTGGCGATTCTTTTGGAAAGTACTGATCACTGCATGGAAAATGCGCTAATGCTACTCGTCTTAGGACGAAAACCTTTTTTAGTCTTTCTTTTCTTCTATTTTTGCATTCTTTGGGCACGAAATAATTTGGTATCCTTCCTTCTTTTGGATCACCGGTTATACATGCAATACAAACAGCTACAAATTTTTTCAGAGGTTGATATCTTTAAGAAACGCAGATTCAATTTTTTTTGATAATTCTCAGCTTCCACCACACATAATTTACGATGATTTTACTTAAAGATAAGCAACCTTTAAACCTCATATAAAACCAGGTATAAAACTGTCCTGCAGGTGACGATGACAAAGTTCAATCTTCTTTTTTTTTGTTATTGTGCATACGCGCTCGAATAACTTAGTACCTACTGAATGTAAACAATAGTCCCTTTGTAGCGAAGAAAAATATGACACTGGCACATTTAATTGATTTGGCCTTCACTGGTAATAATTTTTTACGCGACGGTAATTCGCCTACCCAACTGCGCCAGTTTATTATCTCCGAGATTATCCCTTTCCTTTATACAATTAACCTTATCTAATTTTAGTTTTCAACACGCAATACAAATTGGTTTACTGGTGTCCGAAAGCAAACGGAAACTTTTATTCCAGCAAAGGTCGAGGGAAATTATTTTTCAACGCAATTCCGTAATTACTTCCTGGTAATTCCCGACCGAATCTCTTCTAAAATTTCACCGGATTAACTACCCGCGGAAAATCTCTCAGAGAACAAATTTGTTTCTTACTCAAAACTGATTTTAAGGACCATGCATTGGCTCTAACGCGAATGAATCCAAAAATCTGCCGAAACAGCCCCTAGATAATTAATTACTGAATAATTAACGACTGTTTCAAGATACCTTCTAGTAATCAGGTAAACCATCATATCATGTATCATATCACTCGCTGAATTTTCCGCAAATTTGACAAATCCCACGATAAAAAATGACCTCATGGTTAATTCGCAATTCTAATATTATAATATAATATAAGATAACCGAATATAATCTAGGGATCGACCGTTACCGATGAGTCGGCCGTCCAATGGCCAATATTTTGGCCGATACACTCATACAATTGCGGGGTGATCGGTATCGGTCGATCCCTAATCTAATCCAATCCAAACCCTAGACGGGCGGCACCGATTTCCGGAACTAATTATGGGGTCGCTATACAGTTCACACAACCGCTAATTCTACCAACTGCCTAAGGACTTTGTTTACACCCTGTAGACTTTCTCTCTTCTGATTGAACTCGAATGAATGTTAATCCAATCAAAGGATTAGTATCGCTGAAATTAAATGCAATTTTCGAATCAATGAAACAAAATAACCAAAAATCCTTTGTTTGGTTTCGACGGATTTCGTGTGGATTTGAATTATCAAAAAATACAATACAAAATCTGTGTCATGGGAATAACTTTCATGGGTCGATTCCTATAGGAATATTAAAATTTCTTCGAACAAAATTAGAAATATGGAAACAGGGAGGGAGGGAGGTTGCGAATAATAAAAAATAGAACTTCCTTACACTGTTTACTATGCTTCAAATGCATTGTAAATTGAACGCTTACATCTTAAATAATCTATCCACGTGTTGTCATTTCCACTCTACATTTGTGTGCACTGAGTCCCTCTGCGCGCTATTCTGCTTACTGGCAGAGTTCTAGTAAGTGTTCCAGTTTTAAATTGTGGAGACACCACATAGCTACCTGCTTGTTTAATTGTTATACACCTTTCGATGTTGATCGTTCTAAAAGGGTACTGTTGGGGGCGGAAGCGTGCACTAAATACTTACGTAGGCTGCGTGCAATCCGCAACGGATCCTGGAAGTATAGGGCACGGTCGATCTGCACCAGGAACCCACGAGTTGCTCCAAACACTTCCAGAATTCGGATTAAAGCTTTGGAAAACTATAGTCCTTTCGACTGACGACGTAGTGTAGTTTGTGGCGAAACTGGACGTTGTACATTCACAGCCATTGTCGCTTACCGGAGAATGTTGTTCGCTAGTACTGTTACTAGTTGGGCAGCTTCCCGCCGAGTACTTATTGCGACTACCTACAATAACGCGCAATAAATCCCCGTGTCTTCCTCCCTTGCCACCTGAAGTGCTCCTCTGAATTGCGGCCAGTTTCTTCCTTTGTCCGCCGTAGACGTACTCGTCAGTGTTGCACGGGCACTCGCAGTCCGCGCATTTCAGTTGATAAGTGGCTAGGGGCTGCCTTACGCCGGCTTGCGAACTTCGCCTGGGTCCGGCGATCGAGCGGGGGTGGCACTCGCACGAGTGGTCGGATTCGTCTTCCGATCTTAATTGGCAGATTTGTCATGGTCGAGCCGGATTAAAACTTACCTCATCGTCGAGAGTGGGACGATGTTCTTGGAAACGTGGAAGGTTCCACCGTGACTGGGGGTCGGCCTTCTGTTAAATTTCCTCGTCTCTCCACGGGCGCATTTGTTATCGTCGACATGTTCGGGTTGTTCGCTTATCGATTTAACGTCTTCAGTTTCAATTTGGACTTGGACGCTTTTGTCGCTTAGTTTGGGGGACACGTGGTGCTGGAGCGGTACGGTTTCTTTGTAGAAACATTGCAAACGTGCCATGTCGACGACGTCGAATAAAAAGACCGATCCGGTGAAACCATAGGCGATTAGAAGTAATTCGTAATACCCGGTAGCGACGTTCGTCCATACCAGACAACCGGTGGAGACGTAAAACAGCATAGCTGCGAGAAGCGCCACTGGAGTCCAGAACTTCCACAGGAGCGGTTCGTTTGTCGTTGATACCAGTAGATTAATTAACGTTAACACACCAAAAGCCGCTGGCAGTGCCACCACCGTACTCTTAAGGGGATCGTGTAATGCCACGTATCCCATAAGAATGGTGCCGGTAGATAAACCGAAGCAGGTTGCGCACGCTACCTGAAAAGGGACGATGAGAAATGCGGACGGCAGGCGTTAACTCACAAATTCGCATATTTGTGTCGAGTTGTAAATCTGATTTTCCATTCAATTTGTCGTTAGCTTCCTTAGTCGGGTGACGTTTGGACGACATACGTCAATTAGTTGAGATGATTTGAATTTAGTCCAATAGATGGTACCACGATGGTACAGCCACTCTTCTTATAGTAAAACTCTTCCTTATCACTCCTAGATATGCATTTTTGCAACCATCTGTCTACTAATGACATGATTCATTTTCGCAACCTTTAAAGACTTTGGAAAATTTTCCCAAGGCGTGATTTACTGAAAACTCTTACACAGGTTGCGGACGATGGTCTCTGATCTCAAAAGGTATAGTCAGAGGAATGTTGAAAAGCCTTAGACATTTTTCTAGAGGAGTTTTTTTTTTCAGGATGAAACGCATGGAGATTCCTCAGGAAGTCTTTAGTATTTTCAAAGAACAATGACAGCAAAGCATTTTTAAACGGACTTCCAAGAAGCCATAGAATCATGGAAAATTCTGTTTGTAGTTTTCCGAACTATAATCTTAAAACTTCGCAATGTTTTGTCCTGTCTGCGATTACGAAGCTCGTATCGAAGTTTTTGAACGGTTTTTAGAATTTTCAGGAATATTCAGTACAATTTGACTATAATTATAGTCTACAATGGATCTTTATAGGGTAAAGGTGGGGTGTTACGTTCATGCAATGTGTGCAAATTTACTTGTGCATGCTAATTTGCGCAAATTAAACTGAATGCGTTTCCACGATCAGTCTAATTTGCCCGTGGGATTTCATATTTCTATCACTATATTTTTTGAACTTGACTTTCCAAAGACAAGGAAAAGATCTATACAATTCAATAAATTCACTAATGAATTCCTTTTTGTTTTCTCGGAATTTAGTCAACACACAGTCACACAGTAAGTAAAATGCAGTTGGAGTATTGTTTACAGTGTTCATGCATTTGCACCAATCACAAGGAAATTTCTAACACGCCATGTGATATTCATAGTAAGAAAACTGTAAGAGTCTTGAATAACGTATATTATAGCAGATATCTATTCTTGCATGTTTCTGTATTATCGTGTGTCCCAGATTGAACGCACCATACTCAAACAGAATTAATGTATTTTCGCGAAGGATTAACGAGGCCTTTGATATGTACGAGTATATTTACAGTTAGCGTTCAGCGTACGTTATTGCGTTTTCCTGATGCTAGAAAGAGATCGGAGTAGTACGTTGAACGCTAATTTCAAAGATCTCGTGGATCCTCCGCGAAAAAATACATTACCGTTTCCCTATGGTGCGTTCTACCTGGGACTGTTTATTCCATAGGTATAGCCACTGTGTGTGGTGTGTCATTTCCTTATAACATAAAGGGGTTTACGGTGTTGTAGTTCATACCAGGCGCATTTGAAGTTACAGATCAATCTCTTTAATCCGAATTAGTGAATTGTCCGGATTACTGAATAGTGGGCTAACGTTATTTTATGTTAAAAAATTTTTAATTAAAAAACAACAAATTCTCATGAATGGAACAAAAAACATAATTTTAATCTGCATAAATAAAATACACATGCGTGGGCATATGAATAAAACTTAAACAAACAAATATGGGGACCGTGACAGCGCATCCGGATAATTGGATGTCCGGATTTGCAGGTTAACAGACCTGCAATTTGGAACCCCTCCGTCGGATAATCTTTCTTGTACTAATTGCCCTCAGTATGAAATTTATTCGAGGAGTTTATATCCCAAACTAGTACGAGTTTTTACTTTTCCACTATCAAAAGAAAAGTTTTCGCGACAACCATTTTTTTCACATTACTGATTCATAACATGTTTTCGGATAATGATCGGCCAATCTCCTTTGGTTTTACTAACAGCAAGGTGACTTAAATGCCAGCTTTTCTAACCAGTCGAAAATAAAAATAATAATTTTACGCTGAACGTAACGAACAATTCAAAGGATTTCCGCAGCAATCACCTTTGGCAGTCCTACACCGAATTAGTGAAAAAGGTTTCCAGACTACCCCCTTCCTATTTGCCGTTAGTTAATGAACGCCTACAAAATGCCTGCCGATTTACGAGAGAGGACATATTTAATTTGTTCGATTAATTACGCCCCCCAAATCAAACCGGAACCAAGGCAAAAACTCATTCCCACATACGATCAGCAGAAGCTACCTTGCAGTTTCTATGCTGTTAAAATAACACCATGTCGAATTCGCAACTGTAATAAAATGCCCCCAATTAAGATAACTGAGGATGATCCACATCGGTAGGTGATTAACCTACCGATTTTATTAAAGCAATGCTCTACAGAATTGAAATACGCAGAATATGGACGATTGTTAATTCCTCCAAGGCTTACGACTATTTCATCACAATTCCACTAAATGTGCAGATTTGTCTTACTTGCTTCTAATTTTAAGGGTAGATGTGTGAAGTTTCTGTAGGAATTCTCCAATTACCTACCACAAAACATAATAGGCAACTGGATTTGGATCGCCCCGTAATTAAAAAAGGTATAATGCTCGTGCCCAATTTTTGTATATGCATTCTTTCATAAACACCTTCAGATTCTGAAAAATTACAACCCTAAATGGTACCGTATGTTCAAAAACTACAATTTTTGATGAAAAATGTCGTCTCTTTTGATTTCCGGTTTTCGGCCTCTGTCTTCGGCATTTCAAGGTCTACAAAGTTTCACGGTAATAATAAAAGGATATAATGGGTACTGTAGAACTTAAAAAAACACAAATTGTACAAGTTTTTTTAAAAATATACCTACAGTGAGACTTATCAAAAATATGGATAACGTGAGCTTTTTCCTCCCACTGTGTTTCTGCGTATCGTATCCATAACGTCGAATAAAAAAAGTGATCCAGCTAAACTGTACGCAACTAAGGACGACTCGTATAAGAACGGGCCAACTTTCCTTATCGACAAATGGAAACCGACGCAGAGAAAAAACATCAGGGACGCGAGTAGCAGCAGCGGAATCCCATACGTCCACGGAATTTCGCGACACCGGGTCAGGATTAGATCGGCGGATGTTAAGCAGGTGCAAACTGCGGATAGTATTACTAGGTACAATTTCAGGGACTCATTTAACTGCAGATTTTTTAAAGTCACCGCACTTAACACCAGGCAAATTAGGCATACTATCTGAAAGACCGGGGGTGAGAAGGTATTGAAAGGATGCGCTTTTACCTTACCAATTCCCATACGCGTATTGACTTGAACGTTTCGCTATAATCCGGCATTAAGTTGTTCAGGATTTAGGTACTTTTATTTTGATTGATTGTGTGACACCTGCCAGGGATGTGTCATGGCTGACAATTAGACGACCTGACGACTGACTACATTCTCAAGGATACTCCGAGAGAAGTTTCAGGTCTAACTCTTTGCGCAGAATTAGGGAATAGCAAAAGAACCGTGGAAACTTTCTAAAGATTTCTTCTAAAGGCCCATTCTGAATATCTTTTAATAATCATTAAGCTACATGCCTAAAGATTTTGTGAATACCTTCCTAAAACGCCCCCCTGAAATCTAGTTGTAAATCAAGAGATAGAAAGCACTTAACTTTATTGACGATTTGTTCCACTTGGGCGTGTGGAAATCGGGAGATTATGTTACTTGTGTTATTCTTGACATTCCCATTATTGAAACGCACACTTTTTAACACGTAGTCAACCCACCTTACTTTAATCTGACGCTCAAGTAAATCCCAAAATCCCCATTTGGGCCCTCCTTCTGTATGTGAATTACCTTTGGAATTTCAGGTTTTTCTTTTTTTAATAGATCCTTTTTCCGCATACATCACAGGTTTGCCATCCCCATTTCATTTCTCTCTTCTCCTTCTGTATACGCTTCATTATTTGAAAGCCCTCCTCCTTTCAGTCTCTCTTCATCCCTCTTTCACGTTTCCTTTCGTCACTTTCTCTTTTTTCAAATTTTTCTTCCTTTTATTTCATACCACTTTCGTTGGGACCTCTTCTCTTTACACTTATTTGACCCCCCCACCCCCCAAACGTCTTTTCCACCATTTCTTCACGCGTACTTATCCTCTCGTTACCGGTTTTTCGTGCTTGCGGCTTTTACTTTCATTCGACTTCTCTACGCCTTTTCCTTTTACACCTCTCATTACCCAAAAGCTTTTTGACGTATCCTTCAAGCGTACTCTACGCGTTACGTTTCTTTTCTATACTCCTATCATTCAAGTTTATCGTCATCCCTCATCCTGTTACATCTTTCTTTTAATCTTTTTGCTACTCTCGCCATGCTTTACTCTTCACTTCGTGATGCTCTTTTACACTTCTCCGAGCATCCAAAACGCTTCTTTTTGGCTTTTTCCACGAGCGCTTTTTATTTCCTTCACGCAGCTTCTTTACGTATTTTTCGTCCATTTCGCTTCCAATTTCCTCACGTCTTTTTCATTTGCCTAGGCCTCCTTCAAGCTTCCACTATTCATTTTTTATTTCCCCACCACTCAATTTTCATTCCTCCTCATTTTTCATCTTAATTTGTGTCTTTTTTACACCGCCTTTTTGCTTTCGTCTCTAATTCTTCTGACCCCTTCACGCACTCAGGTTTTTTCGTTACGAATTTCTAACACCGTCGCGCTCTCTTCCTCTTCACATAATTTTTATTTACAAAAACGTGTTTTACTTTGATTATTCTGGGTTTACACCTTTTCTTGACACCGCCATATTTTTTCTTCCACGCCAAAATCTTTCACTTCTGCTTTACGTTCCTTATGTCAAGCTTCTGCCATTCTTTACGAATCTTTTACATTGTTTTTTTCACATTTTTCTTTATATAACTTTTCGCCGCGCTCCTTTAGCCTTTTACACTTCCCTTACCTACTACTCCTTTCCACGACTCCTTCAGGCTTCTTTCCATTTTCTTCAACCTTTTCCATTAGTCGTATCTTAACTTCTCCTTCTTTCAGAACTCCTTTACGCTTCCATTAATTATTTTCACTTCTCCTTTATTCACTTTTCACGTCTTTTTCACTAACTGTTCCCTTGCGCTACTTTCCTTCACGCTTCAATCACTTCTCTTCAACAGAGTTGGACTGAGTCAAGCATAGAGTGACCCAGTGACCCAGTTAGTTTACTGACCCGGTGACCCAGTGACCCGGTGACCCAGTTGACCCGGTTACCCAGCTTGACCCAGTTACCCAGCTTGACCCGGTGACCCAGCTTGACCCAGCTTTACTCAGTGACCCATCTTGACCCGGTGGCCCAGTTTAAACCGTTGACCCCTTGTTGAATCCGGTGACCCAGTAATTAAATTATTGTTAGGTATCATCCAAAACAATTTCAAGAAACTTTTAATTTAAAAAAAACTTCCTCAATAATATTCGGCAACAAGCACGTAGCCCAATTTCATTCAAGAGAACTAATACCTAAAAAATCAAATGCATTTGTTTATAGTTTGTAGTCAAGTAGTCAATGAAAGTATTTAGAGAAAAGATTTATTTGGATTAAGCTAACTAGTAGAAAAAAATTAATTGTGAATGAACACCTGTAAGCAAACCGGTAAGCCCTGAAGCAAAGAAATAACATTATTCTAATAAAATTCGGGACATGGAAAGTTTTTTACGGCAGTATTAAAGCAAACATCACAGAAATGGCAGTTGTCAAGCAATCGAGTATTATTTTCAACAAACCAGCATTTCATTTATTTCAAAATCTGTACACTTGAACCGAGGGCACTGACTTAACTGCGTTTTTCGATCAAACTAGGTTACAGGGTCGAATTTGGTCGCTGGGTCAAACTGGGTCAAGTTGGGTCACTGGGTCAAACTGGGTCACTGGGTCTAACTGAAAAGAGTATGACGTGACCCAGCGACCCAGTTTAATTCAGTGACCCAGGTAACCCAGTTGACCCAGTGACCCAATCCAATTCTGCTCTTCAATCTTTCAGACCTTCCGTTGTTTTCTGGCCTTCTTCACCCTTTATTCGGACCGTTAATGCACTCTATACGCTTTATTTACTATGCGGTTAATTTTTAACTTTTATTCTTTTTCGCGCCTTTCCCTTTATCCTTCCTTTACACTTACTTCAACATTGGCGTCTTCATTACTTCTCCTTTACGTTTCTTTCCTTGCTGCACTACTCCTTTACCTATACTTCACGGGTTTTTCATTCTCACTTTTTTTTTACCTTTTGTTCGCGCTTCCTTTCTCATCACCTTTGTTTCTTCACGTCTCTTTCACTTCCTTTCATACTATTTTCACGCTTGTTCATTTTCATAGTCTTTTTGACCACACCTACGCCCCTTTTATATGATTTCGCATGATGTCCCTCTATAATTACATGTCTTCCCGCCTCATTCTCAGGTGCCATTTTAGCACATTTTCCAATTCATGTTTCAAGGCGCTACTGTGGCCATTTTCTCCGTCCGTCCGAGGCCTTAACTACTCCTACAATTTTTGAAGATATTTAGTTCGTTATTTTTGCATTCCGTAGCTTATAGGTCTGGCACCTGAGCCAAGAAAAATCTTGATATTCGTTTTTGAAATTTTAACCGAAGATTCTGCTAGTAAAGACAAACATAACGCATATTGTCAAAATCAGATGTACGTTGCTCACTGCGCATTGCTAATTATTTCTTTCAAATTTGATGGAAGCAAAAATCAAATGTACCCATGTCTAGACTGCGCATTGCGCAATGTTAACTTGATTACTTCTAGAGATTTTTTGAAGTTTTAACTATAGCTGTTTCTAGTAAAGAGGGGCATAATGCAAATTGCAAAAATTAGATGTGCGCATGCGCAGACTTCCCAATGCCAACTTTCGTATTTAGGGAGACATTTCCTTGAAATTTTTACCATAGATGACTCTAGTAAAGACAAACATATCGTATATAGTGTAATAGTGTAA
>NW_022170819.1:2962302-3105481 GCF_008802855.1 Photinus pyralis
CATCACACCCCCAACCAACAGTGGGTCCATCCCGCAAAGATAATAAGGGGAACAACTCAAAATAGCCGTCAATTAATTCCAACGATCCACAGGGGAAACTGACGAAGGTCCTGATGAAGGTCCCTGACTAGCAACGGTTCGGGTACACTGGCGGAACCACAGCACACATCTTTAGGAGATCTGTTTTTGCAATAAAATAAGCTCGATGGTCTTAATATTTTTTGTGGTTTTTTCCCCATTATAATTAATCATTTTTATTTGGTTTTCTTTATTTATTTATTGTCCCTCTCTTACTTTTCTGGGCCCTGCACAGGTTTTTGCCCAATTATCCGCATAATTATGCTTTGTAGAGGTGCCCCTGCAAAAGGTTTTAAGTTGTTCTATACTACTCCGGTATATTTACCTTACGAATTAGGAAACCTGCAGGAAAACCTAATTCGGAGTAGCCGGCCGAATGCTCGAAACTCATCTAAGGAAATTCCCATCTCTGCTACAGATGAAAAATTCACCTCAGCCCAGGTTCGAACACCCGACCTCCCGGCTATGTAACCCTACGCTGTACCACTGAGCCGCACGAAAGTTCTAAGGACATTTTGGGGGCGAACATAGCACCGGGAAGCCTGGGGGGTATTCCATAACATCAGAGGGTGATTTGACGACAACTATCATGGTAGTTTTCGGGAAAGTTGAGGGGTATTCCACATCTCCCAGACCCCCGGTGCTACCCTCTCACCCAAAAATATCTTCAGGGCAACTGCTATGGTTATTATTCCGTTGTAGAGAGCGTCATCAAATTTCTTTCCTAGGAGATCCATACACAGAGTGTTCTAAGGGCTTAATATTTTGGGAGACAGAAAGCATCAGTAGGGGGTCTGGGAAGAATGGAATACCCCTCATCAAAATGAGATTTGATGACAACTGTCATGGTAGTTTTCGGGAAAAAGGTAATTAGAGTATTTCTTCGGTGCACTGGGGGGATTCTATATCCCCCCCCAAAGGCCCAGAGCCCCGGTGATGCGTTCTCCTTCCAAAAATCGTTGGCAGATTCGCTTTTTTTACGACACGGAGTGTACCTGCGGTAGGATTATTCTTTCCCGCCTCTTCACGGGAAAAATTGTGAAGCGCACGATCATACTAAATGAAGAAACTTTTGTCCGTCCGTCCGGACTCACTTCTGCGGTTTTGAACTACTGTTAGTGGAATGGTCCTACAGCCTATACCTTGAAGGTGTGCCAGACGGCCATCAAATTTCGCTGTCTGAAGAGGGGGAGCTGAGATGCAGTTTTTGAAAGTAAAACGTGCATAACTTTCACATGCAACAACCCAAGTGGTCTCAAAATTTTCATACGCATCCTTTTAATAATGCCAACTAAAATTTGTAAAAATGGGGGGAGAGGGGAGTTCTACCCTTCATGGTACAGTATAATTGTATTTTCCATGGTATTATAATTAAAGGTATCAACAAAAGGAACTGTTTTTTACCAACCACCGCTCTACTTTCTGACTCCTTATCAAAAGAGGGGAAGGGAGTGGAACTGATTTTACCCTTTATGAAGACATGAAGACACCATGAAGAAGACTTTAAGTAGGAGGGAATGACGACTGAGAGGAGGCGCAAGGTATAAGGGAATCAGGTGCAAAAAGTGTCTTCAAAAAGAATTGAGTTTCCTTGGACTTTCTTCAAAATATTTCCTTTCATTGAAATTCGTTAGATAAAAAAACTCTTCGGACTACTACACTTTTTCAAATTCTTCTAATCCGCAATTCTAAAGATTTTTCGATTTATGGAATTGTTCTAATTTTTCACATTCTTTGTTTCCTTGAAATTTTTTGTATCTTTCAGGTATTTTTTCACTTGGATTTTTCCGATTATTCGGTTGATAAATCTTCAGTTTAAACGTTGCAAGTGCCTTAAAGACCAATTATACACGTGTTTCTTATAGTATTTTTCTTATACCTGCAATATAATTTAAAAATAAGGGAAATAAAATAAAATCATTGACCTTACACCCGAATACATATCTAATTAAGTGGACTGTTTATTCTTAATTACATGATTGCTATGAAAATGTCACTTGACGTTTGTTTTAGGTCACAGTCTTTATAAATAAAATGCCTTCGGTTGAAAAAGATAATAACCGCCCATTCCATGGCTTGTTGCAAAAGCAGAATAAAAGTTGGTAGGTGCAAAATCCAAATCCAATAAAGAATATTATATAACATGAACAGTTGTTTTAAAGGTCCGATTTCGCACGCATTCGAGTGTTCAAAACGGAGATTGTGATTCAGATAATAGAAAACGGCCAGGTAAGATCTACAGCGAAATAGCAAGGAAGTTAAATAAGTACTTGGGAGGGGACATGAGTGACAATTCGCAGGAATGTAGTGCTACACAGTGCATGGAAATACAGGGTCAGTTCAAGGAGGAGGACTTTCGTTATACAGTTGCAAAATTATTTATTTATTTATACAAGGTGTACATCTTTGGTCATATCGAATCTTAGATATTTAAGGAAGGTGCCTTCATAGACATCAACCTATCACTGTAACGCTCCAAAACCGGCCTGACCTCGTCCTCTAAAAATTCAACCACCTGCTCGTCAGCTCTCCCAATGAAAGTGTTGGCATCTAAAATCTTATCCAAATGGTTTAAAATCGGAGCAAAATACCCGTCGTTTTTGATGCGCTCGATCAAATCGTTATCCTTGCCGTGCTGTTTCACCTCGGCGGCGGCTTCTTGCGAAAGAACGCGAATTTTCTCGTGGCAAACCTGTCGATCGCCGCCCTCCTTGACCATTGCCATGATGATGTTCTCGGAGCACATGAATGGGAGCTCCTGGAGGATGTGGCGGTGTATGACTTTGGGGTAAACGACGAGGCCGGAGGTGATGTTGAGGGCTGTGAGTAGAATGGCGTCAGCACTTAGGAAAGCTTCGGCGAGGGTGATGCGCCTGTTGGCCGAATCGTCTAGGGTTCGTTCTAGCCATTGCACCGCGTGCGTGTTGGCGGCATTGGAGTACAAGGCCATGAGGTGGCGCGCTAACGCGCAGCACCGTTCCGAGCGCATCGGATTGCGTTTGTAGGGCATGGCGGAGCTTCCGATTTGCGTCTTCTCGAAGGGTTCCTCGATCTCTTTCTTATGCGCCAGCAGCCTTAGATCGCTGCACATTTTGTGCACGGTTGCCCCCAGGCTCGATAGCGCGGCTATTACTTCAATGTCAACTTTGCGCGAATAGGTTTGGCCCGTCACCGGGTACGTCTGCCTAAAACCGGAGAGTTCGGCGACGCGCTTGTCGAGCGCCTTGACTTTGGCGGAATTTTCGTTGAACAACTGCATGAAAGAGGCTTGCGTTCCGGTCGTGCCCTTGGTACCTCGAAATCTAAGGTCGTCTCTAGCGCGCGAGATTGCGCGTTCGTCCATAAGAAAGTCTGCAATCCATAAGGTGGCCCTTTTGCCAACGGTCGTCATCTGCGCCGGCTGGAGGTGTGTATATCCAAGTGTTGGAAGAGATCTGTACGTAAAAGTTATAACGATGGGGTAGCCCTACTAGACGTCTTCTAGTATAAAAACAGTCACGTCAATCACGCAGGTAGACGCCCACTGCAAAACTTGTGTCTTTTTTTTCACATGGGCTAGATTAAGATGAAAATATAATAGAATAATTGACAACGAGCTGCGTGATTGACGTCTAGTAAGTCATTACACTCACTTGTATTCCTCTGAAAATAATGAAAGATTCCTAATCACACCAGCGAGCCGTGTGAGCAGGATGTCCAAGCCGTCCTTTAAAATCATTAGGTCGGTATTGTCCCCTACAAAGCAGGAGGTTGCGCCAAGATGTATGATGGGGGCTGCTTTGGGGCAGAGCTTCGCGAAAACGTGAACGTGGGCCATTACATCGTGCCTAGTTAAGGCTTCTTCGGCAGCTGCAGCTTCAAAATCAACGTTGTTTATGTTTGATTCCATTTCGGCAATCTGGTCATCGGTGATATGAAGACCCAATTCCTAAAATAAAATCCATATGATAAGTATTTCTTAAAAAACGGTTTTTCGAAAAGAAATAAATGACAATTTGGATACCTGCTGGTCAAAATACATGGATGGACGGCTATAGAATTAATTCACGAAATGAACAAGTAGCGATTTTAATATCTACTTATCAGTTCGATCAATTGTTAATGTATTAACAAGGTAAACTAAAAAAAATCAATATTGTTGTACAAACAACGTAATGTACCTAGACGTTATTTTTGTCTAACCAAAAATAATGACGGGACATCCTGTATATGAGAATATTTCAATTTATTAAGTAAATCTGGGGATTATTTATGAATTAAGCACGGAATTACTTTCATTTGAATTTGTTTCTCAGTCTAGTGTTTTTAGAAATTGTAAAAACGTAATTTTTAAATATTTAAATTTTATCACTCTTGTAATTTATTCATTAGAAATAAGACATCGGATGATTGCATAAGGAGGAGGCGAAAATTAAACACTTATCTACAGAGAGAAGAGGCAGACTAAGAGATCCTTGTTCTGGTCTTGATAAGCTAAAGAAATATGCAATTGACAGAGATACATTATATGAAGAAGTCGTCGAAAATAAAAAAAATACGGCCTTTTGAGCTCAGAAGGACGCTTTCTGCCTTATCTGTAACAACAGAAACAAACACACAAGAGGCACAGTGCGCTGCACAAAAATGTTACGGTATAGCAATGTTTAACGTTTTCAAAGCAGACCAAATTTGCTATAATTTAAGCCCACATCCGTTTGTATAGGTGTAATAGATTCCGAGATAATGCTTTTCAAAGATTGTCAATTTTTCGAATTCAAAAATCTTTCACAATACTTTATGGGTGACGTTTCTATTCTGTTTTACACAGATGCCAAGAATGGGCGGTATTACGCTGAAAAATAAAACGAATAATGAATTTTGTAAGGTGGTAGTTTCTGTTGCCAACTAAACTGTCGAACAATCATTAGCTGATAATGTCAAAGATCCAAGTGATTTAGTTCTGTTCAGTTCAGTGCTGTATATTTTTACTTTACAATAATTTGATGCCGTTTTTTATTTTCCCTGATTTTTTTCTGATCTAGAAATAGTGGAGGACGTATTGTGGAGAGATGTTACACAAAATATTGACAATCCAGCCACAAACCTTTCAAGTGAGGAAATGGACGATGCTCAACCGTGCTCGTCCAAGAAGGGAAAATATACTTCGATGGAAGTCAAACAAAATTTCTTTTTATAAAATGACTGTTTTGAAGTTTAATTAAGAATATCATTTACACCTCTCGTTTTCTTTTATAAAATTACAGAACAACAAAATAGTGCTAACAATTTTCGACTTTGAAAAAATCGATAAACTTTGAAAAACATTATCTCGTAAACTATTACGTCTATAGAAACGGTTGTAGCCTCAAATTGTAAACAATTTAGTCTACTTTCAAAACGTATTCATTAGTTATTGGCGAAAAACTGGTCCTTCAGGGTTAAAATCGTCAAAATCTGAACAGAAAACGAAAATTCCTCGTTAGTGTATTTGACTATGTTGCGTTCGCCGCTCGAGGTCGAAAACTTGAATTATACATTGGGTTAACAACATAAGCAATCCCACAAAAAATCAGAACTACCGGATTTGACGCATGGTCTGATGTATATAGTTACTGGACTACACATTCTATAAGAAAATTTTTTTTCCGGGTCGATCTGAGACAATTTTTTTTTCGGGCTCAAAAAAAGGCAGTGTATAACCTTCCTTTTTTACCAAAAATCGACTGCACCAAAATTTCTCGGGAAAACACTTTTTCTTATTAATTTTGGTGCGTAGAATCCAAAACAATTCGTACTTTTTCGATCAGACTTCTCAATCAAAAGTTATAGACTAGAAACCAATTTCGAAAGAAAATTCAAAGGGCTGTAACTTTTGAACTAGTAGCCCAATCTTGGAACTGTTTGAAATTATGGATTCTACAGGCCACATTCTATAAGAAAATTTTTTTCCGGGTCGATCTGAGACAATTTTTTTTTCGGGGCTCAAAAAAAGGCAGTGTATAACCTTCCTTTTTTACCAAAAATCGACTGCACCAAAATTTCTCGGGAAAACACTTTTTCTTATTAATTTTGGTGCGTAGAATCCAAAACAATTCGTACTTTTTCGATCAGACTTCTCAATCAAAAGTTATAGACTTAGAAACCAATTTCGAAAGAAAAATTCAAAGGGCTGTAACTTTTGAACTAGTAGCCCAATCTTGGAACTGTTTGAAATTATGGATTCTACAGGCCACATTCTATTAGAAAAATTTTTTTCCGGGTCGATCTGAGACAATTTTTTCTGAGGGCCTCAAAAAAAGGCAGTGTAATACCTTCCTTTTTACCAAAAATCGACTGCTCCAAAATTTCTCGGGAAAAACACTTTTTCTTATTAATTTTGGTGCGTAGAATCCAAAACAATTCGTACTTTTTCGATCAGACTTCTCAATCAAAAGTTATAGACTAGAAACCAATTTCGAAAGAAAATTCAAAGGGCTGTAACTTTTGAACTAGTAGCCCAATCTTGGAACTGTTTGAAATTATGGATTCTACAGGCCACATTCTATAAGAAAATTTTTTTTCCGGGTCGATCTGAGACAATTTTTTTTTCGGGGCTCAAAAAAAGGCAGTGTATAACCTTCCTTTTTTACCAAAAATCGACTGCACCAAAATTTCTCGGGAAAACACTTTTTCTTATTAATTTTGGTGCGTAGAATCCAAAACAATTCGTACTTTTTCGATCAGACTTCTCAATCAAAAGTTATAGACTAGAAACCAATTTCGAAAGAAAATTCAAAGGGCTGTAACTTTTGAACTAGTAGCCCAATCTTGGAACTGTTTGAAATTATGGATTCTACAGGCCACATTCTATTAGAAAATTTTTTTTCCGGGTCGATCTGAGACAATTTTCTTTTTCGGGGCTCAAAAAAAGGCAGTGTATAACCTTCCTTTTTTACCAAAAATCGACTGCACCAAAATTTCTGGGAAAACACTTTTTCTTATTAATTTTGGTGCGTAGAATCCAAAACAATTCGTACTTTTTCGATCAGACTTCTCAATCAAAAGTTATAGACTAGAAACCAATTTCGAAAGAAAATTCAAAGGGCTGTAACTTTTGAACTAGTAGCCCAATCTTGAAACTGTTTGAAATTATGGATTCTACAGGCCACATTCTATTAGAAAATTTTTTTTCCGGGTCGATCCGAGACAATTTCTTTTTCGAGGCTCAAAAAAAGGCAGTGTATAACCTTCCTTTTTTCCAAAAATCGACTGCACCAAAATTTCTCGGGAAAACACTTTTTCTTATTAATTTTGGCGCGTAGAATCCAAAACAATCCGTACTTTTTCGATCGGACTTCTCAATCAAAAGTTATCGACTAGAAACCAATTTCGAAATAAAATTCAAAGGGCTGTAACTTTTGAACTGGTAAATCTTGGAACTGTTTGAAATTATGGATTCTTAGTAAGGGAATTCCTACACAAATTCTAGGAGGGTTTCGGAGCAGATACCAGAAAAATTAAATAGATTTCAAAAAGGATTGTTTACGATTGTATTCTTTTTTAAGATGTCCATATTTGGTTTATAGGAAATTCTAAAATTTTACTAAATGCGGTCAAGAATGGCCCTTTAGAATTAGAAAAACTTAAATCATACAAAATTAATTCATTTTGAGTAATGGAGACTTTGTAAAGTTGGTTCCGAAAAACGTTTTGAAAATTCTCGTTTCTAAGAGGATTCGTCAAAAGGTTTTTAAGAAGATTTTTTGTAACATTTTTAGAAAGATAATCTACAAAAGAGATTTTTAATATTTGTAACAAGTCTCTTAAGATTTTAAAGAATGTGTCCGAAACCCATTATTGCAACTTTTAGTCAAATTTCTAGGCAGGTACCCACAATTACGTTATTCAGATACTTTCTTATAGAGAATTCGAATATGGCATCCCATTTCTTTCAAGATTATGGAGAAACACGTGGCAACTTTATTTTTCTTATGGACACCATTTTGGATTTTGACATTTTGAGATTACGTCTTTTTAGCGTAACACAACGAAGTTGAGGTAAAGCTTATGTGCTCGTGTTTCCGTCCGTCCGTCCGTCCGTCCGTCCGTTCCATCGAGATCTCGGACCCTGAGTCACCTAGAGACTTCGGGTTTTCGCTAATTGATAGCTGTTATGGTCTATATTTGCCCAATTCGATCAGTTTCATTTAACTCCATATTTTGCGCAGACTGCGCAATGCCAACTTTCATATTTATGGGGATATTTCTTTTAAATTTTAACCACAGACGCTTCTAGTAAAGATAAACATTTCGCGCATAGTAAAAATTATGTGGGCATGCGCAGTGACTGCGCAATGCCAACTTTCTTATTTATGGAGATATTGCTTTGACATTTTAACCACAGACGCTTCTAGTAAAGGCAAACATTTCGCACATAGTAAAAATAATGTGTGGGCATGCGCAGTGATGTGTGGGCATACTGCGCAATGCCAAATTTCTTATTTATGGAGATATTTCTTTGAAATTTTAACCACAGGCGCTTCTAGTAAAGGTAAACATTTTGCACATAGTAAAAATTATGTGGGCATACGCAGTGACTGCACAGGCTGCTCATAGCCAACTTTCTTATGTATGGTAATATTTCTTTGAAACTTTATTTTACTTATTTAACTCCTCTCTTTCTCTGAACGTGGACGTGCTTCAATATGCAGATTCGACATTTTGTGTGCTTTTGGTGACGATGCGTCGTTTCAATACTTTGTGTTACGCGGCAATACCCACGAGTGGGTTTTGGAACATTTTTTTTCTTTACAACGATGGTGATTTGGTATCACATTTTTCCTAAAAATACAATTTTTCATTTTTTGTGAAGAGTGCTTTGGAAAAACAAAACGTTATCTTTTGTGGTAGTGTCATCGCCATTTACGTTTGTGTTTTCTTTACAAAAATGCCTTGTAGGTATTTAGTTTTAATTGGAATTATAATTTTCTTGCAAAACCAAGGTTTAATTCTGTTCAGTTGAAAATCCAATTTTCTAAGCACAACTAGTTCCATGCCAATGCCGCAACAGTACAGATGGATCAAATGTCAAAATTTGATTCGAAACAAGAGGCCGTTTTGTTTATCCAAAGCACTCTTCGGAAAAAATGAGTAATTGAATTTTTTGAAAAATCTGATATTGAAACATCATGTATGATACATCGTTGTAAAAAGAAAAAAAGACATAATCTCAAAATATCAAAATAACACAATTGTAAATGATGAGTAATGGGCAAATACAGACCATAGCAGCTATCAATGAAAATCTGAAGTCTCTAGATGGCCCAGGGGCCGAGATCTCGATGGAACAGACCGACAGACAGACAGACTACGGAAAAGCGAGTACATAAGCGTTACCTCAACTTCGTTCTAATAAATAAAGTTGGCACGTCTTTCTCCGTCATCTTGAAAATAATTAAAACCGAGATGCCATATTCGAATTCTCCAAAAAAACAGTGTCTGAATAATGTAAATGTTTTTGTTTTTCTGCGATATTTTCAAAACTATCGAAGATGTTTTAATTTCATTTCGGATTATTATTCAGCACGAAAATTCGCAACTGCCCTTTTTATCTCTTAAGATAAGCGAGATTCCAATAGTAGCACTCGAAAAATGGACACCCTGTAAGTATGTCACTTTTAGGTCGGTTTTCTTTTTTACCTTTAAACTAGTAGCTGTCCTGATGATGACAGCTTTGCTGCCGAAACGAAATTTCCATTGTGGTTTCCTGGCATTTTCGTAATGACTCAGAAAACTATTAGACCAAATGAAGTAGTAGTGATGCATGATAACGTACCTATTTTTTAAATATAGATATGAATTATAAAGTAAACATACCAACGATATGACTATCAGTTTTATCACACAAAGATAAACCGACATACATACCAAAAATACAGGTGCGAATACACCTTCAGTAAATCATCGAGCAAAAACATCTCGTTTGTGCGGTAGTGAGCAAAAATGACGAATATTGCTACTGTGGGTAGTGTCGTACTCAAAATTGTGAAACTGGTAAGTTGAGCTTCTGCTATTACGAAAAGCTAGTTTAGGAATGTGGCTTTTTAACCCATCAACATGCTTGGAGTACTTTTGAGCTCAATGAGAACGGCGCCCTCAATGATAGGGTTGACAATTGTTTTTTTCTGGGATGACTATTGAACGAAAATTCGATAGGCTATGAAATTACATACGTTATCAGCTCTGATTCAGTGTGCCACTCCTTGAAATGGAATTTGTCTACATTGGAAACTATGTTTCAATAGTATTTCAGACCTAATTTTGACAGTATTGGAGTTTCAGGCAGAAATTGACGTTCTCGTTTAAGTATTTGAGGTCACTAGTCTTGGGAAGCGCAATTCTCAGTTTTATTGATGTTGTTCATAGATAACAATTCATTTCGTGATTCATTCGGTTCAGTTTACTCTCTAGCCTTTGATAGTGCTAAATCACAAGGTTTTGAATGAAGACCTTTTTAAAATCCAAGGCTTCAAGCCCTTTTCATAGTCAACGAATTTTAATTGAAATTGTTTTGCAGGTTTTGAATCTAATAATACTGATTCTGTACCGAACCGGCAACAATGGCCAATTCCTGGGAGTCGGAGGAACGTGGAATTTAAACGAAGAAAAAAACCCGGACACTGAAATCATAGCGTCGGGCGTATTTGTCGGATTCTTCATTTACACGACCGTATCCCTGGTTAGTCTCTGTTTCGCAACGGCCGATCACAAATAGTAAGTACCCAAAATTACCCTACCCCCTCTCCAATTTACGTCCCCCAAGCACTTTCACAGACATTGTCATGAACTTCTTGGGAATCTTCCTGTGGCTCGCCGTCGGCGCCACCGCGTTGCATTACTGGGAGGGATACCAAAGCGAACACAAGTATCGGTACACGTCGTCCGAGCAACAGGTACCATTTCGGTTTTTGACACCCAAAAAAAAAAAACTAATCCGAACGTATTTTAGGTTGGCCTGGCCGTGGGATCGCTTTGCGTCCTATCGGGAGCGACGTATCTTCTAGACACGGTACTGGCGGTACTTCATTTCATTAGAAGCAAGATGTAGTTGTCACTATTGCACTCGTATGTTCCTCATAATCGTAAATCAGTTACACTTACATTACAATTATGCACTTAGATTTAGAATACTTTTTTTGTAATATTTCCTCTAGAATATTTAAAATATTTTTAATAAATGAGTTGTGACTATTTAGGAAAGAGAATGGACCTCTGATTCTAACATAGTCCGGCGTGTTAGTACAAAAACAAAATGTAGTTTGGCGACGTTTTACTTAATTAAATCCCTTAGACAACTCACAACTATCATTTATATTCACTCCTGTTACAGTACCCCCTACATGTTTTTCCGTTCGTCCGCCGTCAAATTTTTTTATGTTAATGTTAAATTAGAGTTAATTAATTTAAATATTAGATTACTCATTACTCTGCTTTTGCATGGTCTTGTTCAAATATTTATGAGCAGCAAGTTCTACGGTACCTACCCTTAAAATATCAATTTTGCTTCAGCTTCAAAGACACGCATTGAGGACGGGCCCCGAGTTAAGGGGCCGCGGCAAAAATGTACAAAGGATTTAATTCGTTTACACAAAATTCTGAAAAAAAATGACTCCTTCAATCGTATGTTTCTTTTAATTATTTACATATTTTCCGTTACTAAAGGAAGCGATAAAACGTAAAACAAATGTTTTATTTACGAAGGGTCATTCACCTGCTTTTTTTACAGTTTACAATTACAGTCCGAAGAAAATTCATTGTTCACGGAGGGTAAATATAGGTGAAAAATCTGGAGCAATATCTGCAATTTACAAAAATTAACAATCCGAGGAAGTAACCCTTGAATTTGAATAATTTAAATCTGACTTTAATCTAATACAAGATTTGATATACTCAAATCAGATTTAAAGACAACTCCACTCCTTTCCCATTTGTGAAAAATAACAATCCGAAGTCTCTTACATAAAGTAAATGAAATAGTTTGTTAATTAGCGGGACCTTCTCCAATCCAGCAGGTATCTGGAGGTCCTGGATACGGTAACCTTAGATTGAAGTTGTATTTAGAGATGAATTCCGCTAAGTAATTTAAACACTCCAGCATTTACCTTTGCATGGACGAAACAGTTAAAGAAAATTTAAAATATAAATAAAATAAAAATAAAAATACATATAAAATATATAAATAATAAAAATAAAATAATATATCTAAAAAAAATAAATAAATATAAATTATTATATTATGGGAGCTTTCAACAATTCTTTCAAGCTAGAAGAGATTTTTTATTTACTTTGAATATTGTCATTGAAATTATTTGTGAAATGCGTTTTAAATTAAAATAAATAAATAATAATAAATAAATAAAAATGCTGATTCATACACAAGGGATTGAAGTCGCGAATCAAACTAAACGTGTTGAAACATCGAAGGAACCGGCCAATATTAAACAAATTAAAATAAGGATAACATTTAAAGGGAAACAATTAAATAACAAACAAATTCAAGGGTTAACTACCCCTAGTTACAAAAGCTGAAGTTAATACAAGTCACAATAAAACGAAGAGTTTACAATGAACCTGTGAACCAATGAATTACAAACTGCAAAATCAGTCGTGCGCATATATTATGAAGCACCCGGTATATTAAAAAAAAATAACATAACAGGGAGATATCTTGCAAAAACAAATTAAACAATTTATTTTTTAATTGCACGGTTGGCACGGATAAAAGATTTTCCTCTCCGGACATGGAAATTCGGACACCCTGTACAGTATACAGGGTGTTTCATAATTAAATGTCAAAATTTAAGGGGGCGATTTTTGGGTCCATTTTAAAAGGAACACTGCATATGAACCTATATCTGTAATAGCACTTTAGATATTTTAATGAAATTTGGCATGTATGTACTATGTATACAGAGGCATTTTTAAACGTACCGCATTTTTTTAATTTCCAGTAGTGGCGTCCGTACGGAATTTCATATTGTCTTATTAACGATATTGTCATGATCATGCAAAGAAACCTTCCTTTTTTACCAAAAATCGACTGCACCAAAATTTCTCGGGAAAACACTTTTTCTTATTAATTTTGGTACGTAGAATCCAAAACAATTCGTACTTTTTCGATTAGACTTCTCAATCAAAAGTTATAGACTAGAAACCAATTCCGAAAAAAAATTCAAAGGGCTGTAACTTTTGAAATAGTAACCCAATCTTGGAACTGTTTGAAATTATGGATTCTACAGGCCACATTCTATAAGAAAATTTTTTTCCGGGCCGATCTGAAACAATTTTTATTTCGGGGTTCAAAAAAAGGCAGTGTTTAACCTTCCTTTTTTACCAAAAATCGACTGCACCAAAATATCTCGGGAAAACAATTTTTCTTATTAA
This sequence comes from Photinus pyralis, assembly GCF_008802855.1. NCBI lineage: Eukaryota > Metazoa > Arthropoda > Insecta > Coleoptera > Lampyridae > Photinus > Photinus pyralis. The sequence goes on from NW_022170819.1 coordinate 2,975,782, forward strand.
TTTTGGTGCGTAGAATCCAAAACAATTCGTACTTTTTCGATTAGACTTCTGAATCAAAAGTTATAGACTAGAAACCAATTTCGAAAGAAAATTCAAAGGGCTGTAACTTTTGAAATAGTGGCCCAATCTTGGAACTGTTCGAAATTATGGAATCTACAGGCCACATTCTATAAGAAATTTTTTTTCCGGGTCGATCTGAGACAATTTTTTTTCGGGACTCAAAAAGGAACACTGCATATGGAACCTATATCTGTAATACCACTTTAGATATTTTATAGATAGATGTACTAGGCATTTTTAGACGTACCGCATTTTTTTAATTTCCAGCAGTGGCGTCCGTACGGAATTTCATATTAACTATATTGTCATGATCATGCAAAGAAACGGTTTTTATTTTTTTAAGCGAAAACCGTGCGCCGGATTGAAAAAAACAAAGGGATCAAATTTGCTTAGAAACGATTGGGGATTTCAAGAATAATTTTTATTTTCAGAGAAATCAGTGGCGTACCATCAATGTCTGCCAAAATAGGCATGTCAAATTCCACACGAACGCCACTGGTGGAAATTAAAAAAATTTGGTACGTAAAAAAATGCCTCTGGATCCATAGTACATACATACCAAATTTCATTAAAATATCTAAAGTGTTATTACAGATATTAATAACAAATGATTTATTTTTGAAAACTACCACCCTTATTACTCACCCTTAAATATTGACATTCAATTATGAAACACCCTGTATATTGTTCGTAATCATGACACAGATAAAAAGAATTTAAAATCTTCCTCCCAGCTGTCAAGAAAACATGTTTTGCTGTTTTCCCAACGAAATTCGTGACGAAGTTTTTTACTAGCTATGAAACAAGAGAGATTAACACACATTAGGTCTCGTTGCGTACCCCACAAGATTTGAATCATTGAAAATTTGAGGGTCATTATTGATTGGGAATTTCTGGGCACCACCGACGGATAGTCCCAGCTTTCCAACTACACCTACACCTACAGTCCAATCCAGTAGATTTCCAAAGATCTCCACCCCTTGGTTTCAAAATTTATAAGTAAAAAATTGCAAAAGCGATTATTTGACTTTCAATTTTGCGCGACGAAAACACAATTTAAATAAATTGATAATGCAAGTTTGGTCTAATAATGAGTAATAGAATCGTGCAGGAAACTCATCATCTGCATATTTGACGAATTTTAAATTCAGTACCTACACCTATTAGATTAATAAGTGAATCATATACCATTTATTAAAGAACAACAAAAACTTGCGTAGGCGCGTAATATTAATTAACTCCAACTAAGGGGTTAACTTTCTCAATTAAATCAGTCAAAGTGCAGCTTCTTCTCTTAACGTTTAGGTAGTAGGGCATCGGTGTTCGACGTAGACGCGACCAAAAGTTAATTAGTGAAAGTGGCTATCGGGGAGTCATATTACGACGTGCCCAAAAGAATCATGTCGGTCGATATCGAAAATGGAACGGAAGAGAGCGAGGAGCAGGAGAAGGAGCAGGAGGTCCGAAAGACTTGGAAGTCTCGGCTCGTTTACCATTGGCCCGTTGCGTTTAAAATATCGGAGCTGGTGAGTACCTCTTTGATTGGTCGGGAACTGATGTGCCCTTTTTAGATTTTGTCCGCGCTGTGTCTTGGTTTAATCTACGAGCCGGTGGATACGGTGGGAATGGGCAACACTCGTCTCCATCACATCGGGGTGATGTACACTGCGTACACTGGCTCCATGGTGATCATTTTTGGAATTCTTATCGGCCGCTGCTTACGAGACCAGCTGGGATACAGAACATCGTTTGTGTTTTCGTGCTCCAGTGCCGCCCTATTTTTAACAACGGGCGTACTTTTAACGGCCGACCGAGCGGAATTGACGAAGGACCACTTTTTCCATCCCTCCCGATATCTGCTCAACATGATGACGGCGGCTGTGGTGTTGACTTTTGTCAATTGCGTCGTGTTCGCCGCAGATGCCGTTGTCACCTTCATCAGGCGACAAGATTTTTAAGTTACCAACGTATTTAAGACTAGGTTAAGTTGTAAATTGATCACACGTTATCAGACAAATGCCGTCCAGTATATTTGTACAGAATCTTATTTAAAGCATTAACTGTATATAATCAATTAATACATAGCTACTAATGAATGAAGTTGTTTTATAACCGAGAGTTCCAAACAAAAGAGAGCTGCGAGGTGACTACAGAAGACCATTTCATACAAAAGCAAAATTTTGAGGTTTCAGGTCAAAAAGTTTTCCTTGTTTTGGACCATTGACTCTATTTTTGATTTCGGAAACCAATAAGAGCTTCCTGTCCATGTGAAAAGTGCTTTAAAAGCGTAGTAGAGGATGTATAAAGAAAGCGTATAAAGAGTGTGGAAAGGAGATGTAAAGAGGCGTGAAGGAAAATATTTTTCGCCCTAAGACTAGTAATTTTAGCGCATTTCCATCAGTACTTCTCGAAAGGCTATATGGACACTAGCAAAACACCAGCATTTTTTTGGTTAACGCATGCGCATACTTGATTTACACTATTACACTATATACGATATGTTTGTCTTTACTAGAGTCATCTATGGTAAAAATTTCAAGGAAATGTCTCCCTAAATACGAAAGTTGGCATTGGGAAGTCTGCGCATGCGCACATCTAATTTTTGCAATTTGCATTATGCCCCTCTTTACTAGAAACAGCTATAGTTAAAACTTCAAAAAATCTCTAGAAGTAATCAAGTTAACATTGCGCAATGCGCAGTCTAGACATGGGTACATTTGATTTTTGCTTCCATCAAATTTGAAAGAAATAATTAGCAATGCGCAGTGAGCAACGTACATCTGATTTTGACAATATGCGTTATGTTTGTCTTTACTAGCAGAATCTTCGGTTAAAATTTCAAAAACGAATATCAAGATTTTTCTTGGCTCAGGTGCCAGACCTATAAGCTACGGAATGCAAAAATAACGAACTAAATATCTTCAAAAATTGTAGGAGTAGTTAAGGCCTCGGACGGACGGAGAAAATGGCCACAGTAGCGCCTTGAAACATGAATTGGAAAATGTGCTAAAATGGCACCTGAGAATGAGGCGGGAAGACATGTAATTATAGAGGGACATCATGCGAAATCATATAAAAGGGGCGTAGGTGTGGTCAAAAAGACTATGAAAATGAACAAGCGTGAAAATAGTATGAAAGGAAGTGAAAGAGACGTGAAGAAACAAAGGTGATGAGAAAGGAAGCGCGAACAAAAGGTAAAAAAAAAGTGAGAATGAAAAACCCGTGAAGTATAGGTAAAGGAGTAGTGCAGCAAGGAAAGAAACGTAAAGGAGAAGTAATGAAGACGCCAATGTTGAAGTAAGTGTAAAGGAAGGATAAAGGGAAAGGCGCGAAAAAGAATAAAAGTTAAAAATTAACCGCATAGTAAATAAAGCGTATAGAGTGCATTAACGGTCCGAATAAAGGGTGAAGAAGGCCAGAAAACAACGGAAGGTCTGAAAGATTGAAGAGCAGAATTGGATTGGGTCACTGGGTCAACTGGGTTACCTGGGTCACTGAATTAAACTGGGTCGCTGGGTCACGTCATACTCTTTTCAGTTAGACCCAGTGACCCAGTTTGACCCAGTGACCCAACTTGACCCAGTTTGACCCAGCGACCAAATTCGACCCTGTAACCTAGTTTGATCGAAAAACGCAGTTAAGTCAGTGCCCTCGGTTCAAGTGTACAGATTTTGAAATAAATGAAATGCTGGTTTGTTGAAAATAATACTCGATTGCTTGACAACTGCCATTTCTGTGATGTTTGCTTTAATACTGCCGTAAAAAACTTTCCATGTCCCGAATTTTATTAGAATAATGTTATTTCTTTGCTTCAGGGCTTACCGGTTTGCTTACAGGTGTTCATTCACAATTAATTTTTTTCTACTAGTTAGCTTAATCCAAATAAATCTTTTCTCTAAATACTTTCATTGACTACTTGACTACAAACTATAAACAAATGCATTTGATTTTTTTAGGTATTAGTTCTCTTGAATGAAATTGGGCTACGTGCTTGTTGCCGAATATTATTGAGGAAGTTTTTTTTAAATTAAAAGTTTCTTGAAATTGTTTTGGATGATACCTAACAATAATTTAATTACTGGGTCACCGGATTCAACAAGGGGTCAACGGTTTAAACTGGGCCACCGGGTCAAGATGGGTCACTGAGTAAAGCTGGGTCAAGCTGGGTCACCGGGTCAAGCTGGGTAACTGGGTCAAGCTGGGTAACCGGGTCAACTGGGTCACCGGGTCACTGGGTCACCGGGTCAGTAAACTAACTGGGTCACTGGGTCACTCTATGCTTGACTCAGTCCAACTCTGTTGAAGAGAAGTGATTGAAGCGTGAAGGAAAGTAGCGCAAGGGAACAGTTAGTGAAAAAGACGTGAAAAGTGAATAAAGGAGAAGTGAAAATAATTAATGGAAGCGTAAAGGAGTTCTGAAAGAAGGAGAAGTTAAGATACGACTAATGGAAAAGGTTGAAGAAAATGGAAAGAAGCCTGAAGGAGTCGTGGAAAGGAGTAGTAGGTAAGGGAAGTGTAAAAGGCTAAAGGAGCGCGGCGAAAAGTTATATAAAGAAAAATGTGAAAAAAACAATGTAAAAGATTCGTAAAGAATGGCAGAAGCTTGACATAAGGAACGTAAAGCAGAAGTGAAAGATTTTGGCGTGGAAGAAAAAATATGGCGGTGTCAAGAAAAGGTGTAAACCCAGAATAATCAAAGTAAAACACGTTTTTGTAAATAAAAATTATGTGAAGAGGAAGAGAGCGCGACGGTGTTAGAAATTCGTAACGAAAAAACCTGAGTGCGTGAAGGGGTCAGAAGAATTAGAGACGAAAGCAAAAAGGCGGTGTAAAAAAGACACAAATTAAGATGAAAAATGAGGAGGAATGAAAATTGAGTGGTGGGGAAATAAAAAATGAATAGTGGAAGCTTGAAGGAGGCCTAGGCAAATGAAAAAGACGTGAGGAAATTGGAAGCGAAATGGACGAAAAATACGTAAAGAAGCTGCGTGAAGGAAATAAAAAGCGCTCGTGGAAAAAGCCAAAAAGAAGCGTTTTGGATGCTCGGAGAAGTGTAAAAGAGCATCACGAAGTGAAGAGTAAAGCATGGCGAGAGTAGCAAAAAGATTAAAAGAAAGATGTAACAGGATGAGGGATGACGATAAACTTGAATGATAGGAGTATAGAAAAGAAACGTAACGCGTAGAGTACGCTTGAAGGATACGTCAAAAAGCTTTTGGGTAATGAGAGGTGTAAAAGGAAAAGGCGTAGAGAAGTCGAATGAAAGTAAAAGCCGCAAGCACGAAAAACCGGTAACGAGAGGATAAGTACGCGTGAAGAAATGGTGGAAAAGACGTTTGGGGGGTGGGGGGGTCAAATAAGTGTAAAGAGAAGAGGTCCCAACGAAAGTGGTATGAAATAAAAGGAAGAAAAATTTGAAAAAAGAGAAAGTGACGAAAGGAAACGTGAAAGAGGGATGAAGAGAGACTGAAAGGAGGAGGGCTTTCAAATAATGAAGCGTATACAGAAGGAGAAGAGAGAAATGAAATGGGGATGGCAAACCTGTGATGTATGCGGAAAAAGGATCTATTAAAAAAAAGAGAAAACCTGAAATTCCAAAGGTAATTCACATACAGAAGGAGGGCCCAAATGGGGATTTTGGGATTTACTTGAGCGTCAGATTAAAGTAAGGTGGGTTGACTACGTGTTAAAAAGTGTGCGTTTCAATAATGGGAATGTCAAGAATAACACAAGTAACATAATCTCCCGATTTCCACACGCCCAAGTGGAACAAATCGTCAATAAAGTTAAGTGCTTTCTATCTCTTGATTTACAACTAGATTTCAGGGGGGCGTTTTAGGAAGGTATTCACAAAATCTTTAGGCATGTAGCTTAATGATTATTAAAAGATATTCAGAATGGGCCTTTAGAAGAAATCTTTAGAAAGTTTCCACGGTTCTTTTGCTATTCCCTAATTCTGCGCAAAGAGTTAGACCTGAAACTTCTCTCGGAGTATCCTTGAGAATGTAGTCAGTCGTCAGGTCGTCTAATTGTCAGCCATGACACATCCCTGGCAGGTGTCACACAATCAATCAAAATAAAAGTACCTAAATCCTGAACAACTTAATGCCGGATTATAGCGAAACGTTCAAGTCAATACGCGTATGGGAATTGGTAAGGTAAAAGCGCATCCTTTCAATACCTTCTCACCCCCGGTCTTTCAGATAGTATGCCTAATTTGCCTGGTGTTAAGTGCGGTGACTTTAAAAAATCTGCAGTTAAATGAGTCCCTGAAATTGTACCTAGTAATACTATCCGCAGTTTGCACCTGCTTAACATCCGCCGATCTAATCCTGACCCGGTGTCGCGAAATTCCGTGGACGTATGGGATTCCGCTGCTGCTACTCGCGTCCCTGATGTTTTTTCTCTGCGTCGGTTTCCATTTGTCGATAAGGAAAGTTGGCCCGTTCTTATACGAGTCGTCCTTAGTTGCGTACAGTTTAGCTGGATCACTTTTTTTATTCGACGTTATGGATACGATACGCAGAAACACAGTGGGAGGAAAAAGCTCACGTTATCCATATTTTTGATAAGTCTCACTGTAGGTATATTTTTAAAAAAACTTGTACAATTTGTGTTTTTTTAAGTTCTACAGTACCCATTATATCCTTTTATTATTACCGTGAAACTTTGTAGACCTTGAAATGCCGAAGACAGAGGCCGAAAACCGGAAATCAAAAGAGACGACATTTTTCATCAAAAATTGTAGTTTTTGAACATACGGTACCATTTAGGGTTGTAATTTTTCAGAATCTGAAGGTGTTTATGAAAGAATGCATATACAAAAATTGGGCACGAGCATTATACCTTTTTTAATTACGGGGCGATCCAAATCCAGTTGCCTATTATGTTTTGTGGTAGGTAATTGGAGAATTCCTACAGAAACTTCACACATCTACCCTTAAAATTAGAAGCAAGTAAGACAAATCTGCACATTTAGTGGAATTGTGATGAAATAGTCGTAAGCCTTGGAGGAATTAACAATCGTCCATATTCTGCGTATTTCAATTCTGTAGAGCATTGCTTTAATAAAATCGGTAGGTTAATCACCTACCGATGTGGATCATCCTCAGTTATCTTAATTGGGGGCATTTTATTACAGTTGCGAATTCGACATGGTGTTATTTTAACAGCATAGAAACTGCAAGGTAGCTTCTGCTGATCGTATGTGGGAATGAGTTTTTGCCTTGGTTCCGGTTTGATTTGGGGGGCGTAATTAATCGAACAAATTAAATATGTCCTCTCTCGTAAATCGGCAGGCATTTTGTAGGCGTTCATTAACTAACGGCAAATAGGAAGGGGGTAGTCTGGAAACCTTTTTCACTAATTCGGTGTAGGACTGCCAAAGGTGATTGCTGCGGAAATCCTTTGAATTGTTCGTTACGTTCAGCGTAAAATTATTATTTTTATTTTCGACTGGTTAGAAAAGCTGGCATTTAAGTCACCTTGCTGTTAGTAAAACCAAAGGAGATTGGCCGATCATTATCCGAAAACATGTTATGAATCAGTAATGTGAAAAAAATGGTTGTCGCGAAAACTTTTCTTTTGATAGTGGAAAAGTAAAAACTCGTACTAGTTTGGGATATAAACTCCTCGAATAAATTTCATACTGAGGGCAATTAGTACAAGAAAGATTATCCGACGGAGGGGTTCCAAATTGCAGGTCTGTTAACCTGCAAATCCGGACATCCAATTATCCGGATGCGCTGTCACGGTCCCCATATTTGTTTGTTTAAGTTTTATTCATATGCCCACGCATGTGTATTTTATTTATGCAGATTAAAATTATGTTTTTTGTTCCATTCATGAGAATTTGTTGTTTTTTAATTAAAAATTTTTTAACATAAAATAACGTTAGCCCACTATTCAGTAATCCGGACAATTCACTAATTCGGATTAAAGAGATTGATCTGTAACTTCAAATGCGCCTGGTATGAACTACAACACCGTAAACCCCTTTATGTTATAAGGAAATGACACACCACACACAGTGGCTATACCTATGGAATAAACAGTCCCAGGTAGAACGCACCATAGGGAAACGGTAATGTATTTTTTCGCGGAGGATCCACGAGATCTTTGAAATTAGCGTTCAACGTACTACTCCGATCTCTTTCTAGCATCAGGAAAACGCAATAACGTACGCTGAACGCTAACTGTAAATATACTCGTACATATCAAAGGCCTCGTTAATCCTTCGCGAAAATACATTAATTCTGTTTGAGTATGGTGCGTTCAATCTGGGACACACGATAATACAGAAACATGCAAGAATAGATATCTGCTATAATATACGTTATTCAAGACTCTTACAGTTTTCTTACTATGAATATCACATGGCGTGTTAGAAATTTCCTTGTGATTGGTGCAAATGCATGAACACTGTAAACAATACTCCAACTGCATTTTACTTACTGTGTGACTGTGTGTTGACTAAATTCCGAGAAAACAAAAAGGAATTCATTAGTGAATTTATTGAATTGTATAGATCTTTTCCTTGTCTTTGGAAAGTCAAGTTCAAAAAATATAGTGATAGAAATATGAAATCCCACGGGCAAATTAGACTGATCGTGGAAACGCATTCAGTTTAATTTGCGCAAATTAGCATGCACAAGTAAATTTGCACACATTGCATGAACGTAACACCCCACCTTTACCCTATAAAGATCCATTGTAGACTATAATTATAGTCAAATTGTACTGAATATTCCTGAAAATTCTAAAAACCGTTCAAAAACTTCGATACGAGCTTCGTAATCGCAGACAGGACAAAACATTGCGAAGTTTTAAGATTATAGTTCGGAAAACTACAAACAGAATTTTCCATGATTCTATGGCTTCTTGGAAGTCCGTTTAAAAATGCTTTGCTGTCATTGTTCTTTGAAAATACTAAAGACTTCCTGAGGAATCTCCATGCGTTTCATCCTGAAAAAAAAAACTCCTCTAGAAAAATGTCTAAGGCTTTTCAACATTCCTCTGACTATACCTTTTGAGATCAGAGACCATCGTCCGCAACCTGTGTAAGAGTTTTCAGTAAATCACGCCTTGGGAAAATTTTCCAAAGTCTTTAAAGGTTGCGAAAATGAATCATGTCATTAGTAGACAGATGGTTGCAAAAATGCATATCTAGGAGTGATAAGGAAGAGTTTTACTATAAGAAGAGTGGCTGTACCATCGTGGTACCATCTATTGGACTAAATTCAAATCATCTCAACTAATTGACGTATGTCGTCCAAACGTCACCCGACTAAGGAAGCTAACGACAAATTGAATGGAAAATCAGATTTACAACTCGACACAAATATGCGAATTTGTGAGTTAACGCCTGCCGTCCGCATTTCTCATCGTCCCTTTTCAGGTAGCGTGCGCAACCTGCTTCGGTTTATCTACCGGCACCATTCTTATGGGATACGTGGCATTACACGATCCCCTTAAGAGTACGGTGGTGGCACTGCCAGCGGCTTTTGGTGTGTTAACGTTAATTAATCTACTGGTATCAACGACAAACGAACCGCTCCTGTGGAAGTTCTGGACTCCAGTGGCGCTTCTCGCAGCTATGCTGTTTTACGTCTCCACCGGTTGTCTGGTATGGACGAACGTCGCTACCGGGTATTACGAATTACTTCTAATCGCCTATGGTTTCACCGGATCGGTCTTTTTATTCGACGTCGTCGACATGGCACGTTTGCAATGTTTCTACAAAGAAACCGTACCGCTCCAGCACCACGTGTCCCCCAAACTAAGCGACAAAAGCGTCCAAGTCCAAATTGAAACTGAAGACGTTAAATCGATAAGCGAACAACCCGAACATGTCGACGATAACAAATGCGCCCGTGGAGAGACGAGGAAATTTAACAGAAGGCCGACCCCCAGTCACGGTGGAACCTTCCACGTTTCCAAGAACATCGTCCCACTCTCGACGATGAGGTAAGTTTTAATCCGGCTCGACCATGACAAATCTGCCAATTAAGATCGGAAGACGAATCCGACCACTCGTGCGAGTGCCACCCCCGCTCGATCGCCGGACCCAGGCGAAGTTCGCAAGCCGGCGTAAGGCAGCCCCTAGCCACTTATCAACTGAAATGCGCGGACTGCGAGTGCCCGTGCAACACTGACGAGTACGTCTACGGCGGACAAAGGAAGAAACTGGCCGCAATTCAGAGGAGCACTTCAGGTGGCAAGGGAGGAAGACACGGGGATTTATTGCGCGTTATTGTAGGTAGTCGCAATAAGTACTCGGCGGGAAGCTGCCCAACTAGTAACAGTACTAGCGAACAACATTCTCCGGTAAGCGACAATGGCTGTGAATGTACAACGTCCAGTTTCGCCACAAACTACACTACGTCGTCAGTCGAAAGGACTATAGTTTTCCAAAGCTTTAATCCGAATTCTGGAAGTGTTTGGAGCAACTCGTGGGTTCCTGGTGCAGATCGACCGTGCCCTATACTTCCAGGATCCGTTGCGGATTGCACGCAGCCTACGTAAGTATTTAGTGCACGCTTCCGCCCCCAACAGTACCCTTTTAGAACGATCAACATCGAAAGGTGTATAACAATTAAACAAGCAGGTAGCTATGTGGTGTCTCCACAATTTAAAACTGGAACACTTACTAGAACTCTGCCAGTAAGCAGAATAGCGCGCAGAGGGACTCAGTGCACACAAATGTAGAGTGGAAATGACAACACGTGGATAGATTATTTAAGATGTAAGCGTTCAATTTACAATGCATTTGAAGCATAGTAAACAGTGTAAGGAAGTTCTATTTTTTATTATTCGCAACCTCCCTCCCTCCCTGTTTCCATATTTCTAATTTTGTTCGAAGAAATTTTAATATTCCTATAGGAATCGACCCATGAAAGTTATTCCCATGACACAGATTTTGTATTGTATTTTTTGATAATTCAAATCCACACGAAATCCGTCGAAACCAAACAAAGGATTTTTGGTTATTTTGTTTCATTGATTCGAAAATTGCATTTAATTTCAGCGATACTAATCCTTTGATTGGATTAACATTCATTCGAGTTCAATCAGAAGAGAGAAAGTCTACAGGGTGTAAACAAAGTCCTTAGGCAGTTGGTAGAATTAGCGGTTGTGTGAACTGTATAGCGACCCCATAATTAGTTCCGGAAATCGGTGCCGCCCGTCTAGGGTTTGGATTGGATTAGATTAGGGATCGACCGATACCGATCACCCCGCAATTGTATGAGTGTATCGGCCAAAATATTGGCCATTGGACGGCCGACTCATCGGTAACGGTCGATCCCTAGATTATATTCGGTTATCTTATATTATATTATAATATTAGAATTGCGAATTAACCATGAGGTCATTTTTTATCGTGGGATTTGTCAAATTTGCGGAAAATTCAGCGAGTGATATGATACATGATATGATGGTTTACCTGATTACTAGAAGGTATCTTGAAACAGTCGTTAATTATTCAGTAATTAATTATCTAGGGGCTGTTTCGGCAGATTTTTGGATTCATTCGCGTTAGAGCCAATGCATGGTCCTTAAAATCAGTTTTGAGTAAGAAACAAATTTGTTCTCTGAGAGATTTTCCGCGGGTAGTTAATCCGGTGAAATTTTAGAAGAGATTCGGTCGGGAATTACCAGGAAGTAATTACGGAATTGCGTTGAAAAATAATTTCCCTCGACCTTTGCTGGAATAAAAGTTTCCGTTTGCTTTCGGACACCAGTAAACCAATTTGTATTGCGTGTTGAAAACTAAAATTAGATAAGGTTAATTGTATAAAGGAAAGGGATAATCTCGGAGATAATAAACTGGCGCAGTTGGGTAGGCGAATTACCGTCGCGTAAAAAATTATTACCAGTGAAGGCCAAATCAATTAAATGTGCCAGTGTCATATTTTTCTTCGCTACAAAGGGACTATTGTTTACATTCAGTAGGTACTAAGTTATTCGAGCGCGTATGCACAATAACAAAAAAAAAGAAGATTGAACTTTGTCATCGTCACCTGCAGGACAGTTTTATACCTGGTTTTATATGAGGTTTAAAGGTTGCTTATCTTTAAGTAAAATCATCGTAAATTATGTGTGGTGGAAGCTGAGAATTATCAAAAAAAATTGAATCTGCGTTTCTTAAAGATATCAACCTCTGAAAAAATTTGTAGCTGTTTGTATTGCATGTATAACCGGTGATCCAAAAGAAGGAAGGATACCAAATTATTTCGTGCCCAAAGAATGCAAAAATAGAAGAAAAGAAAGACTAAAAAAGGTTTTCGTCCTAAGACGAGTAGCATTAGCGCATTTTCCATGCAGTGATCAGTACTTTCCAAAAGAATCGCCAAAAGACCATAGCTACATATATGCGCTGTTTTTATTTACTGGAAGCAATCATCTATGGTAAAAATGTCAAAAAAATGTCTCCCTAAACAAGACCGTTGGCAATGTTGCCATTGTGCAGTTTGCGCATGCGCACATCTGATTCTACAACATGCGATATGCTGGCTTTACTATTATAGAAGCATCTGTGGTTAAAATTTCGAAAAATTTTCAATAAATAAGAAAGTTCACATTGCGCAGTCTGCGGAACAGTCAAGGCCTCGGACGGACTGACGGACGGAGAAAGTGGCCATAATAGCGCCGTCCGATATTGGTTGGAAAATGCGTTAAAAAGTCGTGGCGTTATAGAAATGAACGAATAAGGTAGTTTGGAAGTTCGAACATCTGTCGGGGCGAATTTTCTGGAGAGGGTTTCTTCGGGGACGAGTTTTCTGAGGCGAAGAAAAGCTTGTTTGTCTTCTCCAAAGTAGAAATTTACCGGCGCGAATTTTTTAATCGCGATTTCCTTTGGAGAATATTCTGGAGGAGAATACTTCGGTGGTAGATTTACTAGGAAGTGTCCTAAGGCGCACATTTCTCGGGGGTTTTCGGGAGCGCAGAGCAAGTACATATTTGCATCGAATTTGACAGGGTATGGGGCGGTGCTATGGAGTGCGGGGGGTGCTCTGGAATGAAAAAAATTAACCGTGCCGGGAAATTGCTCACCAGAAAATTGTTAAACATTTATTAATTTCTTTACCAATTGTCAAGAGATATCGATACTAAAATATATGCCGAACGGTTTTTAAAAAAAAACTAAAACTCCTAATTAGAGACCTTACAATCAAAGTAGACTTTACCGTTTTTTTTTTATTATTTAAAATTGATTCTAAATTTGGAAAGTCAGCTTTTTGCCAAACGAATAGCAACAAATGTTATGTTTCATTATCGGCGAGATTATCGGTTACGTTTTTATTCACACTTCGTACCGCCTTTGGGAAATCTTGTTTTCTTTATATGGGGCATACCTAACGTTTAAAGAAAATAATAACATATATAAACTTGATAAACATATAAATAGGAGAGTTCTTTTATTTTATTTTTCGGACGATCAAATAATACACGATGTTTATCGTTTAATATCACTGAGATTTAGGAAACCGCAAAGACAAGATGCGTTTATTCTCGCGTTTATTATTGTCACGTTATTGTACAATTTTCTAAAAAAAAGTGCAAAATCATACTTTGCTATGAAAAAACTGAAGATCGCATAATTAAAATATTTCTTAGCTACCTGATGTCAATTTGTTTCACAGGAAACTATGATTTTTTTTTGGGATTTTTTTATTAAATACAGCAGCTAACTTTGAATTCCACCTACAAAAATAAAAAGTGCCATGAATAGTCTATCTTCATCATCCTTAATGAAAGGTGTCCAATTTATTGCAAAAAAAGAAACTATTTACTTATGTATTTTTAAATTCAACATTTATTCTCTTCAGAAATTTAAAAAAAAACTAGATAAATAATTGAGCATCGTAACTAATTCACTCGTTAACTCCAATCATTAGCAAATGGACTAGTTTTAGTTGGAACACCCTGTAGATGCCTCACCTGATCAAAGTGTATGCGAAACGAGAGAGAGCTCGCCATAAGAATAAAAATAGAAAAAAACGATTCTTACTTTTTGAGCCTTCGCCAAATTAACCCATAATTGTCTCCAAGTGGAAAATTTTCTTTGATCACTAAAATTATACTGCATCTCCTTACTCGCATATCTGGTGCTTAATGGCGATCGATAATTGCAAAATTCGCTCGTCTCCATTTTAACCGAAACACTTCCAAAGGCACGTTTATACGCGGGGAATTAAAATGCAAAGGTTTTTAAAATACTTTAACTTAACCTATAAATGCTATCATCAGCTGATTGTGACATAAGCGAAAGGTTAAAATAACATGCAACAGTGGCGTTACGTCACTGCTGTATTTTTAGGGTTTAGTAGCTTTCCTAGATTAGATTGTAGCTTCAGTAAAATAAAGATATTTCCATATTAAGAGAAGAAAATAAAATTAGTTCTATCATTTTGTGTACGATGTGTTGCCTACGCTCCTATCGGAACGATCAATAAATTTGCACCCTTTTGTTAGGGGAACTTCTCCCTTCTACCGCTCCTACTACTTTAACGGCATAGGCAGGTAAGAAACTTATGAAAACCATTCTCCCCTTTGATTATGAGTTTTATACTGATAACGATTTAATTTAAAACACTAATTAAAGTAGAACAAAATGCAAAATGTGTGCTCTTTATAGCCTAATTTAAGCTCATACATAACGTTGTTAATTTTTTTAAATTTATTCATGATCTGTCTAATTAAGTACATTTAATTAAAGTACTAATTCATATATAATTATTTAATACTCTATTAATTAACTGCTTGTTTTAATTGGTCGGAAGTTCGTATTACAAATTTATAATAAACAATTATTACGCAGTTGATTTTATTGTAAACTTACGTAATTTTTTTTAATTCGCCCCTAGACACGTACAGCAATGGTCTGTACCTTTTTTTTTATTTCTTTGTGAATCAAAGTATTTCTTATTAAATGCTATTATAAGTAATAGGATAACTTAAATTAAAAGGTATGTATACAGTGTGTCCTATTCACGTTGAGACTACGGTGTTTTTAAGCTGTTTTTAAAGATAATAAAGACTTGTAGTTTTCGTAAAACTTAATATGACAAACAGGATTGGCCTAGCTACGTTAGTTTCTGAGATACAGGGTGAAAACGAAAAGTTTGACTTTTTGGGACGTTATCATATCTAAAACTGCCTATTTTAGATATTTTTACGTAGTTTTTAAGATTTGATTTTTTTAATGCAACACCCTGTATATCTTAACGTCAATTTTTTTGCATTCTTTTTGCTGATTACATTGATGTAACATAATCTATATCTTTTATTATTTTAGCTATGAACCAAAAATAATTGTCTTATTTTTTACCGTTTTTAAATATATAGTAGGCCATGGATTCATGGAGATTTTGTTTTTTTTATTGTATGTGAGACCAATTAATAAAAATCGCTGACCCTAGAACCAAGTCGTTTCAAAATTATTAATATTAAGAGTAAGATTAGTTTATTTTTTATTTGCGCGATAATTACTAACCTAAATGTAATGCTATTGGTTGGAATGAATTTTTTCAGAGCTTTCCAACGACATATCACACATGGAGGGTCACTATTTAAGATTTAAAAGTTGGGGTGACTGGGGCGCAGGGGGGTGCGTAGCCAACTATGTCATTGTGATTCCCCCTCCGAATTACCGAAACAGATTTTGATTTTTTTAAATATCTCGTTTATTTACTAAGACATGGGGGGTGGTAAGTTTTCAAATTGCCACCCTGTATAAATAACGCAGTAATTAATGTATGTACTCGCTCCAGTTATTACCAAGCTTTAGTTTCCAGTTTTGCTCAATAAATGTGATCGCCCTATATAATCAGGAGAAAAATCCTTTGAATTTTTGAATTAAAGTGATTCCTAAATCTCCTGGAATAAATATAAATAATCATGAATATAAATAAGAATAAGAAACTTTGTCAAACAAACAATCACGTTTATGACTTGTAATAAATATTTTTACTACGAAAGTCCCAAATATTATGGCTAATAATTTAATAGAAAACTAATTGAGGAGAAAGTTCATATTTTCACTTTGTTTCCAGGAATTTCAATGTTTTTCTTGAGATACAGAAGTTCGTCTGTTGCCCATTTGTAGATGCTAATTCTATACAAAAGATACTAATTTAATTTTACCTCGAACTCAGTTAAAACGTAACCCCAATAAGAACGTGAGATCTTTTTTGTGGAATATATCTATTGTGCAAGGTATTATTGCGACAGGTACTTTACCTATGTATGTTAAGTGCGACCTTTTGTTATATAGTAAGATACGTGCCCATGCATGTGTATCTTAATTAATCCCCATTAACGTTTGCCAATGAACACTTGTTAGTCGCAGAGCTATTTTTTTAATAGGAGAAAATTGTCTTATTTACGTTATTATTATAACTATACCTTTACGTAAGAGAAGCGAGCAAGGATTTTTCTAGGTTAATGTCATCTGGTTTTAAATTTAAGGTGTGTGGGTTGAATAAGCAATTGTTTTGAAGTTGTTTGTCCGACAAGCGATTTAAACGAGAATTTCTTGGGTAAAGTGAACTGCAATTACCGTGCCATTTGTGTAGGTAACTCAATTGTTTGGATTTGTGACCATCACCAATCCTTTCATGTAATGCAACCAACGTAATGTTAACGGAATCCAGATTTGGCATTGCAACCCCCTCAATGATCTGCCACAAATTGTCTCTATCAAAAATTAATTGTACCGATTGAAGCTCATTCCTGGAAACTTTTTAAAACAGTGAACTGGAGTGACCAATTACGTACACGTATTACTCACTGGTGAAGGTATAGCTACCTATATCCTTTCGGAAGTAATGTGAGCGTGGTGAAATTATTAATCTTATCCAAAAAATTCAATTATAGGGCTATAGGTCCTAGTAGCTGGTAGCTACCGACTAGTGTGAATTTAGTGTTTAATAAGTGATTAGTGTAAATTGGGTATTTCTTGAGTTAAAGGTAATTAATTGCGGACTGTTAAAGACTATTTCCATTTAGGAAAGCGAAAAAATACGAGTGATCCACTGAAATACCCTACGTATTCGAGTCATAACGTATGGTGTTTATTCCTGGGAAAAATATTTTTATATTTGATCACGTTCTAGTGATCACTACAAAATCGAATAAGTCGAATAAAGATTCAGCACGTACAGGAATAATTCCCCCAGGAAAATTACCCAGGTAAATTCACCGGCCTCCGCCCCGAATTATCGGTATTCGGTCGTCGATGATCGTAATAAAAAAAACTCGATACGGAAACAAGCCTCCCCCCAGAATATTCAGGAACTTAGTCACGAAGTAGCAACTAACTCTCCATAACTGAACCTCGAACTGAACACCTATTGCAATTGCGAGTTTTTTTCGTGTTAAAATAGTCACCTTCAGGTAAATTTGAAAATGGAAAATTCACCTCCCGGAAAATTCGTTTCCTGAATATGTTGTAACAGTAGCTCTACATTTCTATTTTAATTTTTTGCAAATTTCGTTGTGAAGTTAAACATTTTGGGATTTTTATTAGTAGACCAATCATAGAAAATTCACAATTTAACCGATTGAATTGGTTTTACAATTAAATGATATTGTTGGCGGAAACTCAAAAAACAACTTTCTCATCCGTGGTTCAAATGTGACTCTTGATCAGGATGAGATTAGTTAGAAAGATTTCCCTCTTTCTTTTGTGCTTTCACGAATACGAATATAACGATTTCAATTGGCGCAGTTAACAAACATGACGCACTTAGTTCTTTCTGATATTAAAAACCGGTAGCGATTTATGAACCCACAAATTAACATGACTTAGGTAATTGGATTTATTGTCTAATTTTTTGTAAAATTATACACCTGAAAATAAACTAATTCGCATATCATTGATGATAAGATGAGAAAAAAATCTTCTTTCGATTGGTGTCATTATAAACTCTATAAGTTAACGTGAAGAGCAACGATCTACAAAAAAAGTTTTTCCCATGTTAATTCCCTATGATCGATTTCGGAATATTCACCCGGTATATAGAAGCTACTTTCGTCTTTTGATGAGAAAAAATTAAAGAAGAAACGTTAATTTTGAGACAACGCAACATTTTAGATCCTCGGTTTGAGTGTTTGGTAAAAATGTGTGTTTGGTTCCCCCTACCAATCAGCTATTCTTTGACATACTTAATTGTGCACCATGTATGTTCATCATCCATTACATTCTCTCACGAAATATTCGCCTCAAAAAATCAGCTTCAAAATAAGATCCACAAGAAAGTTCGATCACGAAAATTCGCTAAAAGAAAAATTCTCTGAAACCTGAAACTAAAATTTTGTTTAAAAAAGGTTTTGACGAAGTTGCCTACTCGCATTTAGTATGACTGCATGTACGCAATACCAGCGTACCATAAATAGAAGAATAATTCTTGGTATGTTATGCGAGTGGAAATGCGTAATGAATAAAAAAGTGCCAAATTTATTTATTTATTTATGTTGCCTTTATTTTTGAATGGGCGGGGTTTCGGCCAAGGTTGCTCTACCAACCCAACCCACTATACATTTACAAATATCCATGCCCGAACCCGGATTCGAACCAGGGACCCTTAGCACCGCAGTCCAACTTGAACTGAATTGCGCCACACGGGTCCTTGACAGAACAGCTTCCTAGCTCAAACCAAAAATAGCGCCGTTAGAAGGGTGCCATCAAAAAATAAGAAAAAAAAAAACGATTCCGACGAAAGTTTCTTATTTTCCGATGTACATAGAATAAAAATATTCAATGAAAAGTAAAGGTTTTTATTGGAAAAAATTAGTTGCACTACACTTGAACCTTTTAAGGGCCCGGTATTTTTTTTTCCGTATTCCTAATATACTCCGTCGGGCCACATTCCCTCGGAAAATTGCAAACTCACGTGCCCACCTATTACGTACAAGCCACCTAGCTCAAGCTAAGAAGCTAAAAATACATAAACCGCGGATTCTTTGGATGCGTTTGTCGAAAACCTTTTTTTTTGGGAGAGGGGTGAATTTATTGGTAACGAATTTCCACAACACTGACCACTTCCGGAGCGAGTTCTCATTATTTTATTTAGTGAGCGGATTTTCTCCCATTTAATGTACAAAGTTATGGTAAATAAATTACAATTTTTGGAGAAGGTACACTTATTCTAATTATAAGCGCCCCATCTTAATTAAAAATAAAAAAAGTCAAAGTAGTCAAAATAAAGCCATAGTTTCTAGTTTACCTACATACAAAGTTTTAATTAAAACAAATAAATTCATTCCGGGTTGCGACCGATGAGCAGTTGTTTAGTCGCCTTTTACGACACGCAGTGTCCTCTGCGGTAGGGGTATTCTTTCCCGCCCCTACACGGGTAAATCAGACCCCAAGCATTAAACCACAACACTAAAAATAAAGGCAAAAAAAAAAACTAATATACTAAGACAAGACGAGAAACAAAATCTGGAAGAAAATGATAATAACTACCCGTGATGCGGTTGGGGCATTGCGGTGATGGGTCGATGATTCCGCTCCCTTCGTTATCAGAATGAATATTCTTGAAATTTTTTAAACAAATTTAGGGATGTGTATGTATTTTTTTTAAATTCACTTATACCAAACATTAATATTCAAGGTTTGGTATCCAAAATATATTACTTACAAATATGTTTTCAGATTTATGCAGGTTGCTCAACAAATAATGACGACAAAGATTCCAATAACTGGAAGTTTGGAAAATAGTCCTTATAGTCTAAATCGTAAACTGCATAACCTTTTTTGCATTAAATATGATGTAAAGAATTGGCCTGCGGGGAAAAACTTACCCTCTTTTTAGAACTAGTTAGTTTTTAGAACTTGAATGTTTTGGAATATATGATTATTCTGCAGTCGGAATAATTTAAATGAACTGAAGGATTAAACGAGCTCAAAGAGAATTCGAAAAGTGCAAAAAATTCAAATAATCTAAAAATCAAAAGAAGATTAAAGATCACTACAAATAATCTTTCCTCATCGAACGGTTTGACTAATCTGAAGAAATTAAATAATTTCAAGAAAGTAAATCATGAACCAGTAGTGGAAAATCCGAACAACTTGAAGTCTAAAGAGTTGGAAAAAAATATATGTAATCGGAAAAACAAAAGTACCAAGAATCTGAAGGATTCAATTCAAGGAAGAATCCGAATAAACTGACAAATCGCAAGACTGAAGCATTTGAAGAAATGAAAAGATACGAAATCGATTTTCGTGGAAAGATGCTATAGAATTTGATTTGCGCCCCCTCCTCTTTAAGCCCTACGTTACTATGCATACGTGCTCCTCCTTGACTGTATTCGAAAGCTTCTTCTATGTATCTGAAAGAACGTATAAATGTGAGGGTTTAATAGAGTTAAAAACTTTCACGCATCGAATTTAAAAACTTGAATATGCCGAAGAAGTGGATAAATCCGAAGTTTCAATCATCTGAACAGACTGAAAACTTAAGTCAGGAAAATGGCACATTACTGGCGAGGAAATATTGAAATACGAGGCCGAGTACTTTAATTTTCGGAGTAATGTCATTTTACTGACGAATTTTATATTAAATTTCACTAATTTTCATATAGAACTTTTGATTAATGTCAATCTGTCAGTGATGACAGAAGTCATTCTGGACATTTAGCAACGTGACCGGTGCGGCAGGTAAAGTGAAAGGCGGCAGGAAAAGTAGTCTTGTCTGCCGCTACCATGAAAACTAAAATTTCCTTCAAAAATAATGAGGAATTAATTGCATTTAACAATATAGGTATAGCTTTAAAAGTTATAAATATTAAAGTTATTACTCTTACTTGTTCAGTTTGAAATGAAAAGAGCTGCCCCTGCCGCGAAATCATCCCCCGTTTTCTAACAATTTCGCTAAAATCGTAGACTAAATTTGCCTTTTTCTTATTAATATGAAGGAAGGTAAAATGGAAAACTCTGTAAGAGGGTGTGCTAGTCCATTTGAATATTTGATATCCACTTCTTACCTGAAAAGTATTCCAAAATGAATGGATGTTTGGGTTTGCACCAGGATGTCAATTCTATATTTTTGATCTCGAGGACCGAGTGCTAACTTGGCGGCATCTCTGGCTGAGGACAGCCTGGCAAGTCACATTTCGGTTGTGAGGTTGTCAAGTTCGATGGTCCCAATGTTAGTAAATTTAATATCCTAGAACTTTGTATTGCACTATGATATACTAAAAACATTCTTAGTTTACGAGATATATCGGAAAAACTGAAAAAAAGTCCGAAAATTTAAGGGTTTTTTGGCCCCCATCCAAGTTAGCACACTGTTCTCGAGGTCCAAAACTTAGGATAGACATCCTGGTGTAACAACCAAAAATTTCATTCCATTCGGAGTACCCTTAAGCAACCCCCATATTTTTTGTTATATCGACTGCCCTATTTTACGAATACCTCCCCTGTTTTAAAAAATCTGGCTAAATTCGTAAAATATATTTGCCTTTTTATCATTAAATATAAATTAAACAAGAAGAAAACATCGTCTGATTTTATATGTTTAAAAACATTCAAGGAACTTTCCAGTGAAAAACATTGCTTTCAAAAGAAACTTGTTTTAATAGTACTTAATACCTTTCCAAGTTAAAAATGAAAATATATATTTAGTAAATTATGCAAAATTGTGTACAGTTTTGCCAGAGTAGTTTTAAGGGAGGAAGATTTCAAGGTTTTTAGTAGGGGTTTTAAGACAACTCTTACGTTATTCAGATTTCTCACACGAGTTCAAGTATGATTTCTCCAAACATACTCTTTCTAATAGGATTTATAGAAATATTTCTGAGACGTTTTTCAATAAGATTTCTAGGAAATCCACTAAATTTCGAAAAAAAATCTTTGAAAGATTTAGTTTTAGTACGGCCATGAAAGATTTGTAAGTGTATAGTGAATCGCACTTGTAGAGCAGCCTTGGCTTAAACCCCGCTACTTAAAAGTAAACGGATATAATAAAAAAAGTAAGAAAAATTTAATAAAGAATTCTAATCAGTCCACGATCGGCTTAGAATAGGGTCCAACGAATGTTTATATTTTCAGGAGCGGTTTTTAAGAAGACAAAATGTTCATAAAAATGTGCTTACAACGGTTCTTCAGAAAGGTGCTCGTAAGTTTCCTAGGAAGAAATTCCTGTCCAATGCGATGTATGATAGATAATATAATTTTGAAGAAGGGTTTTAAATAAGGATTTCAAGAAAGTTTCCCGAGGATGTTACCAAAATGATTTTTCAAAGAAGGGCCTTAGCAAATTGCCCAAGAAGATGCGAAATGCAGGAAAGCAAAACAATATCCTTCCCTATCACAAAAGTAAGAAAAAGCTTACGGTAGAAATTACTGTGCAAGAACAAGCAAAAGCTATAGCTTATATTTAGGATTTAGCTACTGTTAATTTTCCTGACTTAGGTAATTGGCCGGATTTCTAAATTCGTTAGTCCAATTAACACCTATTGTTACAGTTTTAATGTTCGTTCTAAATTAACATGGGATACAAAAACCTGCCAATAATCACTTATTAATGTGGCTGAAATTCTAAAATATTAATTTGCCCTCTTCTTGACGAAAACGGTTACAAGCTTCGAATTAATTGCAGTGTTATTTGCGGTATCAGCGGTTGAATCACAACTCAAGAAATTAAATCAGCGTCTATCTTCAACTCTTAGAACCAACATAAATGCTTCCGCCCCGACACTTTTCGTAACGAAGCTACCAAAAACGCTTTTAGATCCAGGGTGTTCATCTACAGGTGCTTCGTTACAAGTTCGTACCCAAATTTGGGCACTTTTGCAGTTTTTGCCCTAAATCTAAGAAAGAAAGCGTTTTTTATAATCCCATTCTATACAAAATGAAAGTAGACAAAATTTCCTACACTTCCTCCAGGGTACGATGGTTGTTGGAGCTCATAGAAGTGATCGGAATCGGAGGCGACCAATTTGTCCGGAAACCATATTGCTTAAAAAGGGGTGCAAGGAAAAGTAAAAGTGGAGTGCATTGACAAACGCTACAAAAGAAGACATAATCCGTAACAGAAGAATGAGAAACTGTTACATAATAAGTATAAACTTGTTACTTGAATCATCTCAAAAGTGAAACCTTCACAGCGGGGGCAAGGATAGCGCCCCAGCACTTGCAAAAAGTGCATAAAGCACAGGTCAAAGTCGCTTTTTTGTTAGACTGTTACAGTTTCCGTCCCAACCCAACTAATCTACATAAGCATACAAAACAGGAAATCTGTACTTAAGTATGTGGTTTCTCACGCGATTTTACCTTGTGTTTGTTTAAAAGCAAAAAAATTAATCAATTACTGAGCAAAATACGTAATTTAGCTGAAGGACATTTTATTTTAGACCAATACCGAATCGTCAAAAAAGCGCCCCAGAAGACTACACGTGAACGTCGCACGTAATGGTTTTTATTTCAAAATTACACCCGTTCACGTAGAGGTAATTAAACAATTTTCATGCCTGCGACATGAATCTTGTAGAAGGCGTAACCTACTTTACCTTACCATACCTTTGGTGGTAGGGAAAATAGTAGCAATTACTGATAGGCAATTTACGTAGGTAAAAAAAACTCATTCATTTGGGTTCCGCGTACTTATCGCCCAAAGTCGTAACTTAATCGCCGCGGCTTATATAACTACCTACATGACAATGGTTGTTGTTCTTCCATAAATGGTGTGTAAATATTCCAAAATTAAATGTATTCACTAATAACGTGAACCTTGGCACTCTTAGAACTGGTACAAAGAGTACTCAGAGTAAAAAAAAAGTTTCCATTAGAAGGTGCGTTTTCACTTAATATATAGAAAACGTTTAGTAGCTAAATAACTTAATTGCCCGATCGTTTACCGTTAATAAAAATCACCATATACGTGCACAAACTGTTGTTGCCTTTGATGATTATTAGTGCATTAAATGAAAACAAACCGAAAAAAATTAAGTGTATGCAGTGACGATATACGCGCCCATTCATTTCGTTGTGGTGTTTGCCCGTGAATTTGCTCGTGTTCAATAAATGGCTTTCGATAAATGGACTGTACTGAAAATTTTTGAAGTGGTGAGTGACAATTAATTTTCGCCATCAAAATCGTATATCACATTGTTAATTACCACCCTACGTCATGTCCGGCATGGATTGATTACACTATCGGCCAAGGCGCGAGAGCGCCAATGAATAATTATAGAACAAAGCATTCTGAAGAAGTGCCCTTAAATCTTATTCGAATTTGCTAAGAACCATTTCATTTCAAAAAACATCCCATTGAGAATCCTTCAAAATTATCTTACTGGGCACCGTCTATTACGAATTTATTCCTAGGGAACTTACTAGCGCCTTTTTTAAGAACTTTTTTAAGTATATTGTTAGGTTCCTAAAAATCGCTTTTGAAAATATAAATCATCTTGAAAACGAACATCGGTAGGATTTCAGAAAATTCATCTCCTTGGTTACACTGCTTTTTTTATGGAATTGTCTAAATATTAAAATTCTACTTGGTAAAGATCGTAATAGTTACATTCTAGGTCGAGGTGGCCATCTCTTTTACTAGTAGGTACCAAATTGATCAATTGAATTGGTTTTACGGTGACAAATTAATGACAAATAACATCTGACCCTTGATTCCGCAAAATAAAAAGTCTGAAAAGACTGGTCACAAATTCAAGGGTTTCTTTCGATAGGAATACAAATATTTACAGTTTAATGGTAAAAGTAATAGGTCAGAACTTCCCTTTATCTCACGGATCATAAAGCTGTCGATTTAAATTTACAAAAATCATAAAACAAATTTTAAAAAGAACATTTTATGGGCGATTTTTCCAGCTAACGTGGTTGGTTCAATACTCTGGGATAGTTAAGAGGTGATTTCTTTGACGCACTCTTAAAGCCGACTAGTTGAAATACTCTTTGCATGGGAATTTTGGTGTTGAGCCATGTTGAAATACAGGTTTCGGTTATTAATTCTCCTGGTCCGTGGTCAGTACAAATTTGGG
The DNA here is from genome assembly GCF_008802855.1 of Photinus pyralis. Classification (NCBI taxonomy): domain Eukaryota; kingdom Metazoa; phylum Arthropoda; class Insecta; order Coleoptera; family Lampyridae; genus Photinus; species Photinus pyralis. The sequence continues at coordinate 3,000,847 of NW_022170819.1, forward strand.
GTTGGAAAAAGGAACGAGCACATTGTTCTTGAAATTAAGTTTAATTTTTGGGAAATCCTTTCGTAAACTTTTCGCGTTGATTAGTTTTAACTTTAGCGGCACAAGAATGAACGTAAATATTATCTAACTTTGTTAACAGTTTTCTTTATCGCAGTTTCACTTTATACGGGATATTAAGAGTATCTTTCTTTATACGTTGTGGCACTGCGTAGAGCGCGGTTCAATGATTGTGGAATTTGGCACTTCTTTTGATATACTAATATGCATAAGAATTCCGCTAAGGGTAGCGAAAATGCACTTTTTATATTATGACTCCCAAATTGGAACTTCACTTTTTCGCGTACCTTATCCCGAACCTAAATTTGATTATTTGGGCTGCTATATTAGACGCTGACGATAGAATCTTAATTCTGTCGTATTGACTCTTCGGATGCCTTTACAGACCACACTATAACTGTTTGCAAAGCTCATCCCCTCTCTATACTAAGCTGACTTAATCCGCCTATTTCATAATGGAAAGCTATGTCTACATAAAACGCTGGTTCAACAAAAATTTGCTTATCTTTTCAAAAGGAAACTTAATTTGCAGTGAAACATATGACCTCCCTTTAGAGTGTATAACGATGCAATTACCGTCAATGGGGCGCCGTTATGTCCATGAACCTAGCAGAGCAAGGTTAGCAGAACACAATCAAACATATTGCATAATTAGGTGCTAATTAAGTGCCCTAGTCCCGAATTAAATGCTCCTTTTTTTAAAAAATTATTACATGTTTTGCCAGGTTCATATGAACTCAGCAGAACACTACCTAAAAAAACCAAGAAAATGAAAAGTGAATTAACTATAATTAGGTGCAATTAAGAGCCCTCTCTCCGAATTAAATGCTCCTTTCTTTTAAAATTATCATGTTCTGCCAGGTTCATAATTTTAAAATAATGAGCATTTAATTCGGGAATAGGACACATAATTAGCACCTAATTAGCACCTAATTATAGTTAGTTCACTTTTCATTTTTAAGGTAGTACTCTGCTGAGTTCATATGAACCTGGCATAACATGTCATAATTTAAAAAAAAGGAGCATTTAGTTCGGGAATACGGCACTTAATTAGCACCTAATTATGGAATATGTTTGATTGTGTTCTGCTGACCTTGCTCTGCTAGGTTAATGGACATGGCGCCATTACGATTTAAAACAAAGACCCTTGTAGCATCGGCTCGTCTTGGACTAATGGCGGGCCAGGATCGGAGATTGGTACGTTAGGCATCTCAAGGGAGGGAATTTGTAGAGCTAATTCCAATATCATCATCAGAACCACCGGACAAGGGCTCTAAGGACCTTGAAATTCGATGCAAGGAACCCGGTAGTGCAGACGACTCCCTACTCATGGAGATTTCAGCGGAAAACGAAACGGAGGCCCTGCTCTCTCTCTATTCCTTGATTGTCCCTGAGAGCGAGGGCACTTGGACGCAATATGGCCCTCATCATGACATGCAAAACAGCTGGTTTGAGGACAGGTCGTCCTCTGGTGACCCAGGTGACCACACTCAAAGCATGGTTGATTGCGATAGCCAGACGTTGCGAGATGTGCTAGAATAATACCAGAAACGTAAACAATTGAAGAAGATAAAAAAGAACTAGCAGTAAAACAAATTAAACTCCCACAAACCAAAGAAGTTAATAACAAAGAAGAAGAAAATTTTAATAAAATAAAAATGAAACAAAGATTAAGCAAGATGAAGAAAAAATAATTACGAAGTGTCCACCAATTGTTTAGAAGTTTCGAGAAGAACTCAGAGCACAAGAATCTAATGGACAGTCTAGAACAAAGGAATACGAAGAATCAGGGAGAATTAGCACTATTAAGTGAAATAAATGAAAAGTTAAAATAAGAAACAAAGGTCAAAGGAAATCACAGGACATTCCAGGGAAATTAGAAGTGGCAGAGCAGAAGTTAGAAAGGGATTATAAGCTAGAAAGAAAAAAGAATTGATGGGAAACGAAGCAGAAATTGACGAAGTAGAAGAATTACCAAGTTTGAATGCAGGAATTAGTGAGAAAATTAGAAGTATTCAAGAAGTGATGATTTATACTACAGGATTTTTGGATAGAGAGGAAGAATAGCAATTATTTATGGAGAGAAAGAAGTAAATTGAGAAGAGTTTCAAGAAAGAAGACATGATCGAAGAAGAACAAGTTAAAGTGAAGAGAGAGAAGAAATCTTCTAAATGTAGAGAAAAGGAAGAAGGCAAGAAATAAACTACAAATAAATAAAAAACAAGGTTTCTAAACCATTCTAAGAAACTTATAGGAAACGATCATTGGGCCTCACGTATTACATAGATTCTGTTTGAAAACGTTTTTGGTAATTTTAGGAAACCATGAAAATACTACAATTCTTCAGGCGAGAGGCGAGTCAAACGTATCAATTACGTATGCCCGCAAAGGTTGTAAAACACTTTCCGAAATTCCCACGGGAACGGAAATAGGAAAAAAAACAGGATATTATGTTTTACAATTTTACAAAAAAGACTTGACATTTAGAACTTAGAGGTTTCTTTGAAGGTGTACTCCGAAAGAGCATTCTCAAAGTCCAGACCGGAACGAGGAAAAATGGGAACGGATACGGGAAAAAACGGGATTTCCCAAGGGCAATACGCAAGTCGTTGGGACTGCTAGTATTTTAATATAATGTAAATAAAACCACTTTAAGAGTGAGTAAGAATTGTGTAAAGCTTTTCCATAGTTGGGGCAGGTTATCCTACTAGGCAAACTTGTCCAGTGTGCTTTTTTGATAAGCTGTAAGATTATAGAGTTTGCCCTTGTAAATCTGAGAAAGATCACCAGCCGAGATCTCTTGCTCCTCTGGGGAATTGGGAGACTATCAACTCAGCTCTTAAGAGCGCTTTGTTGATGACATTTTGATATTGCAGCTCAGCAACCTGTAGAGCTCTTAAGATTTTACCCGTTAATTTTTTTTTTGTTCTGTTTCAGTGCTTCGCAGTAGCCTGTTTCATAACCAAGCGTGTGACCGATGACGAAGCCTCGAGACTGTTTCTGTACCTGCAAAAGCTATCCCGAGAATGGAGCCTCTTGAACAACGTCACCTGGGACAAGGTCGGCTCCGCTGTGGCGGATGCAACCTACGGGGGATACATTCTAATCACCTTCGGCTTGCTCTTCGCAAAACTTGCCAATGAGATCCCGACGGCGAGAAGAGTGCTAGAAATGTTTCTATTAGGAATCGGTGCGCTACTCTACATCGTTTTGGGTAATGTAGTGCCCAGGCAACGACTAAAGATAATTACGCGCCCTCTGTTCACAGGGAGTCTGGCGTTCGCGGCACTAGACTCAGTCCCACCCGATTTGGTAGACAACGCCGCCGTATTGGGAACTTTATCGCTAATTACCGCGGCACTATTCCTATTAGATTTATGCGGACCGCGTGCGAAAAAAGCAAAACCCGAGCCTCTGAAGATACAAATCGTCAGTAAACCGCAGCCAAACGCCGAAGAGAAAGACCACCAGCCGACGGAGCTTGACAATGGGGTTGGCGTACACGAAGACAGCACGTTACCAAAGAAGGTCGAGCTAAATGGACACCACCAGTTTAAGGTAAGCAGTCCCGGCGATTTCAAAACGACACAAAATGGATATAAGAAGATGAAGGAGAGGGACTCGGGGAGAAGGTTCGGCATCTACGGGAAGGACGGCGATGGCGATGTCAACCATGAGCATACAGGAAAGGGTAGTGAGGCTACCGAGTCAGAAAGACACTCTCCTGTCTGGAGTCAAATTAGAAAAGGTAACCGACGGACAAGGGGCGTTGGTCAGTATAGAAATCTTTTCAGGGCAATATGGAAAGTATGACATCGTAATACCGTCCTATCTGTACACCAATAATAATTCACCTAATGGCCATCCGACTCAGCCCAGTAGCCCTAGCGATCCTGGATACGTGCAGTACACGGCTCAAAGATGGGGGCAGCCAACTCAGAAAACACCGCGTCACAGTCCGACGCAGGTTTAATGTTAATGTTCGGTTAGTCTTCAACTTTAAGTTAGTGCCTAGAAAGTGCTTAATTGTATTTTTATACCGTTATTATAAATAAATGTCGCTTATATACTTATGACACTTTATCAGGGTGCAACCAGGGTCGGATTTAGCATGGGGTCATGTGGGCCCGAGTCCATAGCGGCAAATTTCTAAGGCCGGCAGAAAACCAAATTTGTGGAAATAATGCTACACTTCTGTCGTGGAATAATAACGTAAACTCTTAAGAAATTGATGTTGGATTGTTACGCACCTCTTAGCAACTTAAAAGTAATCATGATATAGTTTTCGACGAAATTATGTGAACCTTGTATTAAGATTGTGGAAAACTTCGGGGTTCTCCCGCAAATTTTTATTGTTGAAAACGCTTAACTCAGGTACCCTCTAGCCATTTTTGCCAATTGCATAGTCGTACCTGGGGAGGGGGGGGGGGGAATAACGCCACTTAATAACGTAAATATATTCTTAAAGTTAAAAGTTAAATTGGATATGTCCCCCATCGCCTCCTGTTGATGTAATGATGCGGAAATACTAATATAGAATGAGTATACTCCCCAAAAAATTAAACAGTCAATTTTTTTAATTTTTGAGTTGCCTATTGCAATTTATTACTCTAAAACCAAACCTGTCTCTAGTGTCTTCTAATTAATCATGAATTTTAAGACTAGTCCATATTATAAAAGGGCCGTTAAGGGTTTAAACATAATCTGTCAAAAAAATAAACATAGTTGGTGTATTACGTAAAGTTACAACCCCCCAATGCAAGAGTGCTATACATGGTGGTATGAATGACTTAAAAAATTTCGCAAGCTTAAATCAGACCGAAATTTATTATTAAAGGGCAGTTTAAGGGTTGTTTATAGATTATTTAAACATAATCTGTCAAAAAAATAAACATAGTTGGTGTATTACGTTAAGTTACAACCCCTGGAATGTAAGAGTGCTATACATGGTGGTATGAATGGCAAAAATTTTCGCAAGCTTAAATCAGACCGAAATTTATTATTAAAGGGCAGTTTAAGGGTTGGTTATAGATTATTTAAACATAATCTGTCAAAAAATAAACATAGTTGGTGTATTACGTAAAGTTACAACCCCCGCAATACAAGAGTCCTATAAATGGTGGTATGAATGACTTAAAAAATTTCGCAAGCTTAAATTAGACCGAAATTTATTATTAAAGAGCAGTTTAAGGGTTGGTTATAGATTATTTAAACATAATCTGTAAAAAAAATAAACATAGTTGGTGTATTACGTAAAGTTACAACCCCCGCAATTCAAGAGTGCTATACAAGATGGTATAAATGACTTAAAAAATTTCGCAAGCTTAAATCAGACGGAAATTGATTATTAAAGGGCAGTTTAAGGGTTGGTTATGGATTATTTAAACATAATCAGTCAAAAAAATAAACATAGTTGGCGTATTACGTAAAGTTACAACCCCCGCAATGCAAGGGTGCTATACATGGTGGTATGAATGGCTTGAAAAATTTCGCAAGCTTAAATCAGACCGAAATTTATTATTAAAGGGCAGTTTAAGGGTTGATTATAGATTATTTAAACATAATCTGTTAAAGAAATAAACATAGTTGGTGTATTACGTAAAGTTACAACCCCCCAATGTAAGAGTGATATACATGGTGGTATGAATGACTTGAAAAATGTCGCAAGCTTAAATCAGACCGAAATTTATTATTAAAGGGCAGTTTAAGGGTTGATTATAGATTATTTAAACATAATCTGTCAAAAAAATAAACATAGTTGGTGTATTACGTAAAGTTACAACCCCCGCAATGCAAGGGTGCTATACATGGTGGTATGAATGACTTGAAAAATTTCGCAAGCTTAAATCAGACCGAAATTTATTATTAAAAGGCAGTTTAAGGGTTGTTTATAGATTATTTAAACATAATCTGTTAAAGAAATAAACATAGTTGGTGTATTACGTAAAGTTACAACCCCCCAATGTAAGAGTGATATACATGGTGGTATGAATGACTTAAAAATTTCGCAAGCTTAAATCAGACCGAAATTTATTATTAAAGGGCAGTTTAAGCGTTGATTATAGATTATTTAAACATAATCTGTCAAAAAAATAAACATAGTTGGTGTATTACGTAAAGTTACAACCCCCGCAATGCAAGGGTGCTATACATGGTGGTATGAATGACTTGAAAAATTTCGCAAGCTTAAATCAGACCGAAATTTATTATTAAAAGGCAGTTTAAGGGTTGTTTATAGATTATTTAAACATAATCTGTTAAAGAAATAAACATAGTTGGTGTATTACGTAAAGTTACAACCCCCCAATGTAAGAGTGATATACATGGTGGTATGAATGACTTGAAAAATTTCGCAAGCTTAAATCAGACCGAAATTTATTATTAAAGGGCAGTTTAAGCGTTGATTATAGATTATTTAAACATAATCTGTCAAAAAAATAAACATAGTTGGTGTATTACGTAAAGTTACAACCCCCGCAATGCAAGGGTGCTATACATGGTGGTATGAATGACTTGAAAAATTTCGCAAGCTTAAATCAGACCGAAATTTATTATTAAAAGGCAGTTTAAGGGTTGTTTATAGATTATTTAAACATAATCTGTCAAAAAAATAAACATAGTTGGTGTATTACGTAAAGTTACAACCCCCGCAATGCAAGGGTGCTATACATGGTGGTATGAATGACTTGAAAAATTTCGCAAGCTTAAATCAGACCGAAATTTATTATTAAAAGGCAGTTTAAGGGTTGTTTATAGATTATTAAAACATAATCTGTCAAAGAAATAAACATAGTTGGTGTATTACGTAAAGTTACAACCCCCCAATGTAAGAGTGATATACATGGTGGTATGAATGACTTAAAAAATTTTGCAAGCTTAAATCAGACCGAAATTTATTATAAAAGGTCTGACGTCCAATGAATCTGGGAAGACTAGGCAAGGGTGATATTCCTGAGGATCTTTCTAAGAAAGTCGTTTATAACAATATTTGCAGAAGTCTCTAATGAACCTTGCGGGGATGAGTCTGGGGGTTGAACCGAAAGCCTTCCCAACCCCCGACGTTCCTTTCCTTACAATTAAAGATTAAAATTAGCTTATGATTATTTGTGAATATATCTTAATCTGGAGAACATGGAAGACATCTTCTCGCCCTGAATAGATTATTGCTGTTCTAATTGAGGAATATGATAATTGTATCTTGTTGCTTAATGTAGGTAGGTACTTCAAACGTTTTGACATTCCAAGAGGACGTGATAACAAAAAAAATCGATGGTTTACGTGTGCTTTTATGAAATGACTAACACATCTTTCCTGAGACATTTCTAGCTCACGTTGTAGAGGTAAAGTGGATTTATTGGAGAAGTGACACCATAAATATCCAACTTCGTGCGTTTTTACGGAAGTACAATGACTACAATATGATGCAATGGTCCACCAAGGGGACCAAATAATTTCCTATACTCCCTCCTTTGGGGTTGTGACAAGTCAACCGTTGTTTAGTCGCCTTTTACGACGCGCAGTGCCCCTGCGGTAGGGGTATTCTTTCCCGCCCCTACACGGGTAAAACCTTAGGGAAAATGAATATACTGCACGTCACTACGGGCCAGCATTAGGGGTATCTTGATCCTCGCTCGGAAGATTTTAGAAAAATTTCTTTTGAAAACTACAAATTCTGCTTAGGAATCGCCTTAGAAATACTCTTCCCTTTGAATGCCAAATTCTCTACTTTAGCAGAGTAGTACTAGAAATCTTCTGTTAAAAATGCAGAAACAATATTTGAATTTCAGAAACCTTTTCGGAAAGCCCCTGGAAATTTTAATAATATTAAAGGTTAGAAATAGACCTAGGTCACAGTACCAAAATTCTGTCATAGCCCGAGCTCCACCCTAGAAACGACTACGCAACTCAAAACCAAAATCAAAACTCTCGCCAAAACTAACCGAACCATGGCAGATGATCGTGATTGGACCTAGGTTGTGTTGTGAACCGAGTTGCTCGAGGATATGTGCGTGTGTCGCTCTAAGGATCGGTAAACATAAATAAAACGCAAGAAAAATCCAAATTCAAATTAAGGTTGCCCTGTCTTAATTATACGAGAGTAGCTCTAGGGACTTCATTTTTCACAAGGCAGAAAAAAAGAGGAAAACCTTCCGGGATATGCTTTTGTTAACTACCAAAACTCTTATAAATGTAAGTTCACTTCTTTGTACTTTGAAACCTGAATATAACAACAAGAAAAACAAAAAGACCGAGATATTGTTGAAGATATTTTATTATAAAATACAGTCACCGTTTTTTTACATTACAACACATGACTTCTTAATGTACAATGGGGAGGTGTTTAAGGATCACCGATCGTTTCAAAAATATTTACTATTTGTGTAATATCTGGGTTTTTGGTGCTTCTTTACAATGTTTACGGACGGGGGCGGCGGCAGTTTACCGAATTTCTCGTTTGCACGTCCGAACTACCTACGGATCAATTTTTCAGCTCAGACTATGGATCCAAAATATTGGTAACTACTGAAAAATCGCTTCTGAATAAATATACACTTAATAAATAGAAAATCCATTACGGTACATTCGTGTTGGGTTACGAATAAATACACGGCGTGGAATTAATGTTTTCGCGTGGTTTGCGTCTGTTCCAAATTAATGTATTGTCTTACTAGCCTCGAGATTTCGTGCGCCTGTTCGGTTTGCAGCCTGGTAACGCGCTGCTGAAGTAAATTGCCGCACTTCATGTCCAGGAAAAGGGCGCCGTCCTCGGATCGCACTTTCCTCGTCGAGATTACCTCGGCGAAGGGCCAGTGGTGCACGGTCTCGTGCGTTGTCATGTCGAGGAAGTGGACGCCGGTTCGGTTAAGCGCCAAGATGTAGTCGGACCAGTTTTCCAAATTGCCGGAGACGCGCTTGATCGCAAAGAAGGAGCTGCCGAACAGGGGCCAATTGCTTAAAATTTGCAGAACTCGGTGTTTGGCACGGGAGACCAGCATGCCCGCCGCTTGCCCCCAGGAGGTTTGCACGAGCGCTAACCACTGGGGCGGCCGGGGCTCGCGCAACCCCAACACTGGCTTTGGTAACAAGAATTTCACCTCCTTTAAACTGGGGGCGTGGCCTAAGTCTGCTGCTCGGTGCAACAGTGCTGCCACAAGCGCTATGTCACGCACAAAGCTCGGTTGAAGATTTGACGTTCCTAATTTGAGCAACAGCCCCTCCAAGTAGTCGGGGGCCACTTGATTGAAGAGTACTTCCGTGTATAGAGGACTAGCATCGTGTCTCAGCGGGTGATACCAAACCGATCTGCAAAATATAAGATAGAAAGGCTGGGCCGCTTTGTGTAGTTCCGTGGTGACGTCTAAGATATATTCATCGGCAGCCAACGGCATGGTAAACGCGTCACCTTGCACAATACAATATAAGCTAAACTCCTGCTGCTCCACCTCAGCCGTAACTCCTATAAGGCTACAAAGTTCAGCGATCACATCCGCCACTACCGTACTGCATCTGGTGTTAACGACCCTCTCTGCGCCCCCCGGAAGTCTGTAAATCTGCCGGCGCGCACTTCGACCGGCGCTAACGGCCGTCACCTCCTCGACCGAGGGAACGTTCTTCCGACCGCCGCACCTTTGAGTCTTCCTCAAGTTCGAAAGGCACACCGCCGCGGTACCGTGACACACGCGCCTCCGGTCCGACGCCGCGCTCGTCAGGTGCTCCATTAAATACGGTTTTAGCAGATCGGAACACGCGAAATACGCGGCGACTATCGACAGCAGTCTCCACGCCCGCTGAGGCGAATCGGAATTTTCCGACTTGTTGCTGATCGTCTGCTTCATCAGCTGACAGTAGATTTCGTCCCTCAAGGGCATATGCTTGTGGCAGTGCTGCAAAATAGGTCTTAGGATTTGGGGGCGGACCAGTCAGATGCTTACCATAAGAACCGTGTAAACGCATTTCACTTCGGACGTGGCAGGAGTCAAGGGGATGTCACCGCAGTACCTTAGGATGCAGTCGAAGCACTCCAAGGCCAGGGCCGCCAGTTCGGGATTCTCCAAACGTAAAAGCGGCCCGTCCATGGACGCCCCTTGCCACTTGATCAGATCAGTCTGCTGCTTCCACGTCCATTCCTTCCTCTTCTCCTTGGATTTCAACGACGCGTCCATCTTCGGCGACTGAAATCTGAAATAAAGAAAGCTTGAGATATCACTACTTTCGCCGCTATTTTGAATTAAGCCCATCAGCGCCGCTTTTTCGCTTCCTAACGCAATGAATCGTCGTATAAATTAATAACAATTTTACATAACGTTTGTAATAGACAATAGTGAGAATGGTTTTTGTTGCGCAAAATTCCACTTTTTCTTTTTTTTTAAATACAAAATAAGGCAATCAATGGGTGTACTACCTACCAATCGTGTTCACATAGCAAAAAATTAGCCATCCTAGGCTCGGGCCTATCGCTTTCTCTTGCCCTATAAGTATACAATTAATTAACAAAAGGAAGATTAAAATGGATCACTTGTAATTAAGTGCTTAGAATAGAAAGCGTGCGTTTTTAAAGTTCCCATTTGCAAAGTAGGAGAAGAACGCAGGCATTGTAAATTCTACTGCTAATTTGTTTAATTGGTCCACTCGCAATTTATTACACCTGCAATTACAAGCGCCATAAAATCGAGTATGGAAATTGAGGTTTTCATTCAAGGTTTGTGTACGTTTTGTTGTGGGTAGTATTTTACGGCGTGAAGTTTACGAGGTTATTAGCGTTCAAGGATGAAGAATCAGGAAATGGGCACATTATTGCTTGGTACATCATTCGGCAGTGCAATTTCGGAGAAGCAGAGAAAGTGTATTGACGGAATTAATGCCAAAGGCTATTTGGAAACTTCATCTTTCTGCATTTGGGACTTCACCAAACTGTGAAGACCAGGGCCGGATTGACGAGGGGAATGGGGGGGTCACACCCCCCCTAACGCGTGACCATAGTCGGCAAAACTTCAGTTAGTCGGCACTCGGCAAATCGCTATTCAAATGAAATTAATTAAATTAATATTGGAAAAAAATTGCGTAAAATACGCCGGTAAGCCGGAAAACCGTTTTGTAGCCGCCCCTTCCACGCAAAATGAAGAAATATTGGTTATTACTCTCATTGATATTACGAGGATGTAGATCCATTACCTTTCATGGTTAAAGGTCGCTTAAAAATGTTCCGCAAATTTTTCTAGCCGTTATGTTTGCATGGGTTTAAAAGTTGCGATAGGGATAGATGGTAGATAAGTATACAGGGTGGTCATTTTTAGCGCCTGACGATGGGATCTCTTATGTTGAAAACTAATGGTCAAATTGGGGTAAAGTTAAATTTAAAATGCGAATCAATCATTGAAACCACTTGTGGGATATCTCTTTTAGTTTCAATAATTAAAAAGAACTGAATCGTTTTAATAATTCTGTATTAAAAAAAAACGAGTATACCTATTTATTTATTTATTTATTATACTTCAGAAATGGGCGGTTTAGACTATGACATTATTTTTTGAATTTGTTTTGAACGTAGAACATTGAATTTTTAGATTTTTTTAATAAAGAATTTACTATGGATTTCTATATTACATTTTAAATATAACACTTAATTATTCAATTGTCACGAGAGTGTCTTTTAGACAAAAATCGGTTTTGGATAGATTACTACTTTTAACTTAATAATAATATATAATAAAATCTTGCCAAAAGAACGCTTTACTACATTTAAAACGACATTTTTATTAATTATCTTGATTATAAATGTAAACTACCAAAGCAAATCCGCAAATGAGTTTGGCTGCAATTTCTAAAGCACTGTCGTGAAAATTGAATAATAAGGTATTTTGGTAAAATCAAAGTAGTAAATTAAAAGTTATGGCACGTCAGAGAAAAATAACTCTGATGAAAGTTCATAAGATGAAAATTAGCGACTCTAACGCAAAAAAAAGTTCTATGCCATTCTGGCCATATTTATCAAATTCCTCTGTAAAAGTCTTCTAAACGTCCCACTTCGACTCGGTTTTCGTGCAAATAGAAATAAAATAGAATCCATATCCATGACAGCCGCGAAAAAAGAGCACTCTGTATAATGACAAATAATAAAATAATAATTATTATTATTACTTTGGTATTTATTATATAGTTTAATTAAAAATCATTTGCGTTCCTCTATGGCGGATAATTGGCTAACTGCCTTATTGGTTCTAAGTAATCAGAAAAAGATATAGCAGACAGTATACATTTGGAAAAAATAGGGCCACAATGGGCAGCGTTAAAATGCCGTCCTTTAATGTTGTACGGTGTATTATTTTGAATTTTTATTGAAGTTGGCATTTTTTATTGCATACACCCCCCTCACTCGGAGCCTCTGACTACGGCCCTGGTGAAGACATAGCAGGACCCAGTTCAATCGATCTGGCCGGGTTCCAAACCGCCTTCAGGAAAAAATGATTTTTGCAAATTCGGTAACAATAACGAATTTTGGCCATTTTCGATTTAGTCTTTTGGAAATGCTTTGAAATTCATTCTGTGCAACAAGATGATATTTGACCATTTTTAATTGAAGCTTGGCTGTTTTCCCAGTTGCCCTAACTGTTCCGCAATGAATCCTGCACGCAATAAAAAAGTTTGGAATTTTTGAAAGAATATGATTGTCTTCTACCCCTTTCGCCTTTTGGAGCTAGTCAGAGAAAAAGATCGCAATTCCAAAATATGATGGTCTATCAAAAGAAATGATCAATTTCCCATATGAAGAAGATCCGGATTCAGGTACATTTGGCATAAAATGCCGATATATATCGAAAGTATGGCGTGCTCCAAACTTTGTTCATGTTTGTTTATTATACTGTACAATGTACATATTATGCCTTCATATTCTTTATTAAGTATTCATGTAAAAGTGCATTATCAGTGTGATATTGCCTGTATAATTTGACTAACCATTTATTTCCGGGAAGAGACTAGGCACACCAGTTCCCACTCTTCTCTATATACAGTGTGTTTTTTTGGGAGCTATAGTTAAACGTTTCTGGGAAAGTAAAATAAGTAGGTTTTTAAAAATTAGGAGTACTTAGAAGTTACTCCGAAGGCCGAATCGATGTAAAATATTTTCAAAATGGCTGCACTTCCGGAAATACCGGAAGTAGCCCGGCCCGTGTAGCGCAGTTCAGTGGAAGCTCGACTGCGGTACAGGGTCCCTGGTTCGAATCCGGGTTCGGGCATGGATATTTGTAAATGTATAGTGGGTTGGGTTGGTAGAGCAGCCTCGGCTGAAACCCCGCCCACTTAAAAAATAAAGGCAAAATAAATAAATAAATAAAAAATAGATAGTAACTTCGATATTTTAAATGGCAACCCCTATTTTTTATTCCATTTTTGGATTTTACGTGAAATTTCAGTTCTTTTCATACCCATATGTCGATATCTGCCATTTATGGTTTTTATGTTATTTTGATTTTAAGAAACAAAATGGCGGATGCAGATGGTACCTTGATAATTGATTACTTGTAGTCATGGCAACCCATTTGTATCTGTTCATAGTGAAAGAATAGGGCTTTCTTTTAGAGTACTTAAAAAAAAGTTAAGTTGCGTACAACCACACCTATGGAGATCCAAATTTAAGAAACTTCAAAGACAAAAAACTCAGTGTTTTAAATGTAATGACCATGTTCTTACTATTGCATGAGATAGAAAATCGAAATTGGCATATTTTGATATTACATGTTCCTATAGCTATCTTTAACAGTTTAGGGGTTGTCATTTAAAATAACGAAGTTACTAGCAACTTCCGGTATTTCCGGAAGTGCGGCCATTTTGAAAATATTTTACATCGATTTTTTTTGTGGAGTGTTTAGGAAAACGTATTGCCAGTATTACTGGAGAACCTCGAGCTACTAGTTATTTAAAACAAAAAATCAGTATTGCTATACAACGTGGCAATGCGGCAAGTATAATGGGGACGCTTCCAACTGCGATCCCCATGGAAGAAATTTATTATTTGTTTCCATTTTTATTGTTAATGCTGGCTGGAGCCAGTTTCTACCTTCTGAATCGAGGATACCGAAGGGGACAAGAAAGAGAGACGTTCAGAAGGTGATCTGAAGTTTATTCAAACGTGAAAAACAGAGAGGGCGAAGGATATGCGAAGAAAAAAAGGCAAGAAAGATAGTGTGAACAAAAAAGGGATGCATAAAACTTGAATGATAAGAGCCGTAGGTAAAAAAGATTTTAAGGGAACATTAGAAGTAGAATTTGAAACAGGTGTAAACGAAGAGAAAGTGAAGGAACTAATTGAGCGAGGAAATTGAAAGGATAAGAGGTGCATTCATGGAATGGGGCGTTTGGAAGACTTGCTTGAAGGAAGCATGAAAGAGGGACCAGGAGAGGAGAAATGTGCGTAGGGGTGTGAATCTGAAAGAGACCATTACGAAAATAAGGGCTGGAAGGAGAAGGGGCCTAATTTACAAACCTAAAGGGCGTGACGAGAAATGAAGAATGCGTGGAAAAACCGTGAACAATGCGTAACGGACAATAGTGTACAGAAGGGCGAGACGGTAAGAATATAAGAAACCCTAATCGACGGGTGCAAGTTAGAGACTCACGCTGAACAAGAAAAGCGTCAACAGATATGAAAGAAACAAAGAATGAAGCGTAAAAAAATTGTTAAAAAGGAGGAACAAGCGATACAAAAATAAAAAGAGATACTGCTGTATAAATGTATGTACTTTAGACGATGGTTGATTTTTGTTTATAGCCGAATTGTAATTTGTTTATTTTATTCACTTATTTGTGACGAATTTACGTATTGTAAAATGAAGAAAATTATTTGTCATATTTGAAAAGTTTATCTCATGTTTTTCTCCGGTCGTAGATAAGCGTTACGCTAAAAATTAATTCATTTTGTATACAGATGCTTGTCACAGATGCGCGTTTAAAGAAAAGAATGTTGTTTATTTTAACTAAAGAAGGAAAGAAGAATTAGGAAGTGGAATCGAAGGTGGGACAATAAAGGAAAATGTGTTAAATAGAAGAGGAAGGGTTACAGCTACAGCTACGGGGATTTTTTCACTCGGCCGTCGTGGCGTCATTGCCTTTCGCTTTTGATTTTTGGTCGCCGCCGCGGTCGCCGTATTTTTGCCGTTGGGTGGAGTCGGGGAGATGCCAGAGAAAGCGGTTAACAAAGAGGTCCGAAGACGCGAGGGACAAAAAGAGAAGCTACGGAGAGCTAAGAGCTTGCGGGAGCTCTTAAGAGTAAACCCTCAGGCAAGAAACAATTTACCCAATATTGATGGCAAAAATGAAGCAAAATGGAAATGTCTCAGATCGATCGGGAAAAAACATTTTGTTATAGAATGTGACCTGTAGAATCCATAATTTCAAACAGTTCCAAGATTTGGCTACTAGTTCAAAAGTTACAGCCCTTTGAATTTTCTTTCGAAATTGGTTTCTAGTCTATAACTTTTTTTTGAGAAGTCTAATCGAAAAAGTACGAATCGTTTTGAATTCTACGCAGCAAAATTAATCAGAAAAAGTGTTTTCCCGAGAAATTTTGGTGTAGTCCATTTTTGGTAAAAAAGGAAGGTTAAACAATGCCTTTTTTTTGGCCCGAAAAAATAATTTTCTCAGATCGATCGGGAAAAAACATTTTCTTATAGAATGTGGCCTGTAGAATCCATAATTTCAAACAGTTCCAAGATTTGGCTACTAGATTAAAAGTTACAGCCCTTTGAATTTTCTTACGAAATTGGTTTCTAGTCTATAACTTTTTGTAAAAAAAAGGAAGGTTAAACACTGCCTTTAAACCAGGGAGGATGAAAGTGACAGGCGTGAATAATGCGTAAAGACCAGTGGGGTAAAATAAGCATGAAGTAAAAAATAAGTTGTAAAGGACGAGTGAATACGTAAAGGGCACCTAAATAATAAAAGAAGGAGGTGCCGCTGACAATACAATAATAAAAAGATCCAAGTTAATAAGCTACAAAGAAAAAGCCATCTGGCTTCTTTCGAACATGGGAAAATACGAGATATAAGGTATATAATGAGGTGTATTTTTAATATACATAAAATGTACGTTATACTCCTTGTGTACCTTAGATCTCCTCTCGATAATATTGTATGTATATACATGGGATTATACGGTATGTATACATGGATGTTCTGGTGTTTTCTGTATTACCGACGATACCATCGTTAGCGTCGCGTTAGCGTTATGAATCCTAAGTAAACTAATTAAATTTCCAATAAAAACAATTATTAAAATCCTCGTGTGAGGTCGCAGAGACTTCAGCGCATTTTTGTGTCAAAAATCACCATGTTAATATAACACGCTCGCGCATGGCGCCCAGATGTCGCCTACCCCACCATCCCTAAAGTTGTTAATTATACGGCCGCGGTAGGTACACGTACACTCCTCGTCTTTCTACGGGCGCGCATTTGCTGCCAGCCATCCAGCCGGCCGGCCAAAGTCACATTAACAGCTACCATTTTACAAATAAAATCCAATTCACATGTTATTGTTGTTATTTATGTTGTTTGTTATTGTTACTGACGTGTCCTATACATTTTTATATGTCCACAGGAAATAAATATTATTATTATTATTATTATAAATTAGTAAAAACGCAAAAAAAATTGGAAAAGATTGTTTTTTTTCATATTCATATGATTCTCTATTATGATGAGACCTACAGTATAATAATACTGTAAAGAAAGAAAGTGTCTGTTGAAACACAGTCGAATGCTGAAATCAGTTTTTGATAAATTTTCAAAATTTAATCAAATTGTCAAAATTTACTAGACAATTAAATGTTACTGAAGTCGTTTTTTGAGCTTCTTCTTCGGTAGGGACTATAATTTTTTTATTTCATCAAAAAGTATAGATAAAAACGAAGATAATAACACCAAATAGAGCTCCCTACGATACATTTCTGAACGGCAATTTTCATTTGAAGAAAAAACTTCTAAATTTCTTAATATATTCAAAAAATTGGTACCTATTTGAATTATAAAATAATATATTTCAACCAAGTCTCGTTACAAGAAAATCATTTTTGAGGAAATGAAAAATAAAAAACAAAAAACACGGTTTTCTTCGGTTACTTTGATGTTGTGTGAGAAAGTGACTGGAAAGAAAGTTGTAGAGTTTTTCACGATCTACAACTTTTCCACTGAACAACTTTGTCTCTGATCTCAACTTTTGCCGGAAATTGCCGTCATGCGATTTTCACCCCGTTTCACCCTCCCCAAACACTTAGTCCCTCTCCCCTGCTCTCGTATTTATTTATTTTTTTGCATTTGTTATAGACCATTTTAACATACCTATCCATTTGACAAAGCTCCATTAACAATTTTCTTTTGTAAAAAGTCAAATTTGCCTGGACTATTATGTTTTGGTAGAATTTGAGCGAAACTGAAGGGAAAAACTGAGCTGACCTGAAAAAATGAATCAGAGAAATTTAAAAACGAAGAGAATTTGAAAAAAACTTCAACAAAGTTGAAGTGGAAGTCACTTGAAAGAAAATTGGGGAAACATGAAGGAGATGTCCAAGAAATCATGAATAGTTAACACAATGAAACCAAGATGGTGAGAGGAGAGCCCACAAATTATAGGTATATAATTGCGCAAGGACCACTGTTTGGGAAATCCGCCTTTGATTGAAATTATATGCAAGTAAATTTTTTTGAGAAAAAGTCGTTTGTGTTTCATTGAATAAATTAATAAGCATTAAGGAAAACAAGTTGCAGTGACTCTTACCAAATGGAAGCAGCAGCAGGATGCATTCGATACCTCACTAACACGACCACTAATTAATTACAACCATAAATTACACCCACAAGAATTTCTCGTGCACGTACCTCGTCGTACGAAATTAAATTAAAACTACCTGACGTAACATCATACCCACAACAGTTTACCGTACATATAATTGTCTTCAACTGTTAACTCTAATTTACTACTGAATTTCGTCGTTTTTTAATGACCCCCCAAGATCGAAAAGGGTCATTAGCACTTGCCACAATAATCGGACGGATTAAGTTTGATAAAAGGAGGCACAACGAAATACTTAAAGAGCCTAGGCTTAATGACTTTTTAAAATTTATCAGCGCGCCGCGCATAATGGATTTTCATTTTTAATCCGTTTTTACAATGCCAATCGTCGTACATCTGCCAGATGATTTCGCTTTAATTCATACAACTCCATTTTCAGCGTATGGTAACGCAAGAAAGTAACTGTACGACTGCATTTATATACGTAAAGGTGTACTTGCAGTTCCTACAAACTCGAATCCTTCGCTTTGCTGCATTGAAATAATTTTTTTCTGAAACAACTACTTTCGTCCCTAAAAAGGGCGAGGAAAATGCGATTTTCCTCTCTAGTGCGGAAAGTAAAAAACAATTGCTGCGTTAATCTTAATAATGACATTTGAAATTGAAACATATCCGAATCTAGATTGCTATGTGTCAAACTTCATTATTGCACACGTTAATTTTTAATTATGATTGTAGTTTGAGAAAAAATTGTGTGTAAAACTTGAGAAGAAAGTATTTTTTAACTCTCGTCCGCTACGCTCATGTGTTAAACTTTGAACTCGAGTTGAAAAACTAAACTTTCTTCTCTAGTGGACGAAACGTGAAAAATCAACCAATAGAGAAGAAAGTGTCACGGTACCCCTCAAAAATCTTCAGCAGGAGCACAATATTTAATGAAGTGGAGTGCCGGTCCAAGGGCGACAACTTAACCCACCTGCTTTAGTAGTATTTGGTGTAGTGGGTGGTTTCTTCGAGAGGAAATAGATGAGCACCCCATAATAAATGAACTGCAAACACTTTTTCCGGGGATTAGTTTTCATTTTACTACACAAAATGTGCGGTATTAGGTTTAGAATTTTTTTTTTTCAGTGACTTACGTGCACATCTTGGCGTACGGTTATCAGCTTTTAGAAAATGGGAAGCATATAACACTACTGCAGTCTAAAAGATCGTGAGCAGGGAAGGGCGCCAGAATAGTTTTCGAGTAGGATGTAAAAGTGCGGTATTCCATAGACCTTATTATCGATTAAGTGAGAAACAAATTAAAGATACATGAGCAATACCAAAGGTTTGTTGCATTCTTCTTTCGTTTTTGGGACTTGTAAGAGTAGGGAATTTTGGACGTTTTTAATAATTTTCAAGATGACGGAGAAAAACGTGCCAACTTTTTTTGTTAGAACGAATCCATCGAGATCTCGGCCCCTAGGCCATCTAGAGACTTCAGATGTTCGCTCATTGATAGCTGCTATGGTCTATATTTGCCCATTACTCATCATTTACAATTGTGTTACCGGGCAACACCCACGCGTTGGTTCTGAAACTTTTTTTTAACTGGCACCATTTTGTATTTTGACATTTTGAGATTATGCCTTTTTTTCTCTTTACAAACGATGTATCATACATGATGTTTCAATATCAGATTTTTCAAAAAATTCAATTATTCATTTTTTCCGAAGGGTGCTTTGGATAAACCAAATGCTCTTTTGTTGCGAACAAAATTTTGACATTTGATCCATCTGTCCGGCTGCGGCATTGGCATGGGACTAGTTGTATTTAGAAAATTTGGATTTTCAACTGAACAGAATTAAACCTTGGTTTTGCAAGAAAATTATAACTCCAATTAAAAATAAATACCTACATAAGAATACAAGGCATTTTCGTAAAGACACAAACGTAAATGGCAATGACACTAATTGAAATAGGATGATACTGTCAAACTTGATGAAGCTATACCACTTAAATCTGTGACTATCAACAGAATGTCAAATTTTTTTACAACAAAAGATAACGTTTTGTTTTTCCAAAGCACTCTTCGCAAAAAATGAAAAATTGTATTTGTAGGAAAAATGTGATACCGAACCATCATTGTTATAAAGAAAAAAAAACGTAATCTCAAAATGTCAAAATCCAAAATGTGTCCATAAGAAAAATAAAGTGGCCACGTGTTTCTCCGTAATCTTGAAAAAAACGGGATGCCATATATTCTCTATAAGAAAGTATCTAAATAACGTAATTGTTGGTATCTGTCTAGAAATTTGACTAAAAGTTGCAATAGAAATAATGGTTTCGGAAACATTCTTTAAAATTTTAAGAGACTTGCTACAAATATTAAAAATCTCTTTTGTAGAATATTTTTCTAAAAATGTTACAAAAAATCTTCTTAAAAACCTTTTGACGAATCCTCTTAGAAACGAGAATTTTCAAAACGTCTTTCGGAACCAACTTTACAAAGTCTCCATTACTCAAAATGAATTAAATTTGTATGATTTAAGTTTGTCTAATTCTAAAGGCCCATTCTTGATCTCATTTAGTAAAATTTTAGAATTTCCTACAAACCAAATATGGACATCTTAAAAAAAAATACAATCATAAACAATTTTTTTTGAAATCTATTTAATTTTTCTGGTATCTGCTCCGAAACCCTCCTATAATTTGTTTAGGAATTCCCTTACTAAGAATCCATAATTTCAAACAGTTCCAAGAAGCTACTAGTTCAAATTGAATTTTCTTTCGAAATTGGTTTCTAGTCGATAACTTTTGATTGAGAAGTCCGATCGAAAAAGTACGAATTGTTTTGGATTCTACGCACCAAAATTAATAAGAAAAAGTGTTTTCCGGAGAAATTTTGGTGCAGTCGATTTTTGGTAAAAAAGGAAGGTTATACACTGCCTTTTTTTGAGCCCCGAAAAAAAAATTGTCTCAGATCGACCCGGGAAAAAATTTTTCTTATAGAATGTGGCCTGTAGAATCCATAATTTCAAACAGTTCCAAGATTGGGCTACTAGTTCAAAAGTTACAGCCCTTTGAAGTTTCTTTCGAAATTGGTTTCTAGTGAATTTTCTGTCGATATTGGTTTCTAGTCCAGTATCATAGAAAGTTTACATTTTACAAGTTGTCGAACTTTGGAGGGTTGATTTTCCATGTGTAATCCGTATAGTGGAATTTTTATAGTAAGATTTTTAAACCGTTCACCGTTCAGTTCAAGAGAACATTGATTTTTTTATGGGATCTGGAAACCCACGATGCTAAATTTACACCTTTCTAGATGAGATAGTAAAAAGTAGTTGTACATCCCTCCCCCGTGGGGAGTAGGAGAGGGAGCGTCTACACCTTTTCAATAATGTACAAAAGGGGTTTACAGAAGGGTAAAAAATGGGATTTATTCGAGCGCATCAGATATTTAGAGCGTTGTGTATAATTGTTGCTGAACGCACTAAACTTAATTTACGAAATAAAAAAATCCAACGCACTCTAAAATGTCAAGGTAACGTTTCTTTTTGTACGTTTGTGCCCTTCCCATTCCCTCACGTCACGCTCAAATCGTCCGATTATTGAAATGCACACTTTTCAACACGTAGTCAACCCACCTTACTTTAATCTAACGCGCTCCAGTAAATCCCAAAATCTCCTATTGGGCTTCCCTACTATCAGGGTTATTTGAAGTGTGAAGACCACGCGTATATAATGAAAAGCTAAGTCAGCTGAATTTCAGTGGGAAAAAATACTTCTGTGCTTTCGTGACTAAACGATTTGAATTGGCGCAATTAAAAACATATTTAGTTATTACACGTGATATAAAAAAGAGGCAGAGATAAAAGGAGCAGGATCAGTTTGGGAATTCATTCGGGTAATCGATGTGTAGCCTGAACATTAAAGTGGTTAATTAATTTGCGTCTGAATCGCCATGGTATCGCGTAATTCCTGGATAACGTTCGCTGCTTAATAAAATTTGAAGCATATTTTTACGTAGTGGAGCTTGTGGAAATCTAATCACTTAATTTTTTGAGACAAACTCGTTAACCCTAATTAGTTGTCACAATAAAAATGGTGGTTTGCTCGTAACTTTTAAAATACATACAAGGATATACCAGAAAGCAGTTTTCCGAGAAATTTTGCCACCTTTGGAAATTCAAAGAAGTGTCCTGTACCGTCGGCGAGATTTAAATTTGCAAAAGGACTGAATCTTTATTAGAATGTTCGAGTTTGAATTAAACAAACATAATTTTGATTTCAAAAAGGAAAGATGTGCAGCCCCCCCTTATGCAAACCCGTTGCAGCCATTCAGCAAGATTTTTTGTAGCAAATTGGGCTCTCTTCGCACCTATCAGTAGTTGAAACATAAACAACACCGGACTGTATTCTAACTTGCGAAAATCACCCAAAAATCCCATAACCTAAGTCGCTTTTTGAATTTTAACCATTCGAATTCAATTTAAGATTCAATCATCATAGGGTAGGCGTCTAGAAAGAAGACGTAAAGGAAGCTTGAAGGAGGCGTAAACGAATGACACAAGCAAAAAGCGCGAAGCTTGAAGAAAGTATGAAGAAACTTGAGGAAGGGTAGAACATCAAAGAAAACTCCAAGCAGGAATGATAAAAAAGTGCGAGGAGAAAAAAGGAAAAATGAATTGATCAGTACTTCCAGGACGGTCATTTAACGGGCTATTTATGTGTGCAAAAGAAAAGTTATGACATAAATATTCTTATAAATAAGAAGCTTAGCATTGCGCAGTCTGCGCTTGCGCACACCTGATTTTTACAATATGCGATATGCTAGTCTTCACTAGAAGTATCTGTGGTAAAAATTTCATAAACGTATGTATAATTTGCAACATGAGTTGGAAATGCGCTACAAATGAAGGTGGAACCGCAAAGGCGTATGCAGGAAGGACGTCTTAAGAAGAGGGAATTAAGGGGACCTGAATAATGTGTTAAAAAATGCAGAAGGGTTTTGAAGGGGAAAGATATAATGAAAATAGTACACAAAAAGAAGAGAAAGTGAGAAGGAAGCAGAAGAGAAGACGTGCCAAAGTATATATGAAAGAGTAGCGAAAAAACGAGGAAGATGTTTAAAAAAAATAAAGGGGGCGCAGAGGTCAAACGCTTAAAAAAATTAACAAAGTCCTCGTTTGAAATCTAAAGGCATTTTTCTGTGGCAGATCAGTATTTCATTAGCCAGCTTTGACTCCTTTGCCGGTCGCCACTTCCGACGGCGACGCCCCGTTCACCCGCTATTCGCATTTTAACGGATTTCGCTAAAAACCCTCCACAAAATGGTACTCAATTTTTGGGGCACTTCTTATAGCTCGAGCTTCAATTGGCAACACGAGATAGAAGGGCCGCAATTGAAGCTCTAAGAAACTTTTGGGCGCCCAAAGTCGGTTACCCCTCGAGGACGCGCGCCTTTTGGTTTGGTGGTTAATTTCGGCAGTAGGAAAAAAACAAAATTCCGTCACGCTGGAGTTGTGCGCGTTTACAAGATCTTTCCGACGACACCACTTGAAAATAATAGGACCAAAATTGTTATAGAAACAAGAAAAAAGTGAAAAATCACCACGTTAGTATAATACGCTCGGGGATGGCGCCCAGATGTCGCCATGTAGCTCTGACCGTAAAATTGCTAATTACACGACCCCGACCAAGGTACATGTACGCTCCTCGTCTTTCTACAAGCGATTTTTTACAAGCCCGCATTTGCTGCCAGCTAGCCAGTCAAATGAGATTAAAAGAGATAATGATAGACAAGAAGCAGTTGTGAAGAAAAGACCCCTAAATACAGTCCAAAGGAAGTCAAGGAGGATAAAGCAAAGTCAGCGAACACTTGCGTTTAAAGGTAATTCGTATGGAATTTCACAGTTTTATGCCTTCAACCTTTAAACCTGCAAATAAGATTTAAAATTTGAAGTTTAAAAGAAGGCCTAAACTTTTCAGGTTCAACCTTCAAGTAAGTACTTATTAATCTTCAAAAAGAGTACTTAGTTCAAGGGTCAAGCGCAAGAGCCCCACCACCAATCTCTAATAGATGTTCCATTGCTAGTGGCCGTCTGTGTCAATAAGAAGCCATTTTGTAGGCGTTCTTTAATTAATAAGGAATATATGGGATTCGTTTTGGGGAAAATTGTTAAGGATTCGTGGTTAAGTACGCAGCGAGACCACTGCGTGATCCTTAGAAAAAATTAAAATTAATTAATTCGTTTTTGGTGGTTTTTATTCCAATTTAAAATTTTGATTATTTCTCGTACTTTTGAAAATAGAAGATTAAGGAACTACCAAGGAATAACCACGTAATGTTCGTCGCTAAGTAAATCTATGCGGAATTCATCAAGAGCGAAAGTCAGGCATAGTAAAAAACTCCAGCTTAAAAAATTCGAGTGCGAACTATTAAATTGAACGCGTTTCGCGTGTTTTTGTAGAATCAATTAATCACCAGGGATTTAGGACCGTAAAAGAAATTATTGTGCAACCACAGAACGTTAAAACCTAATCGTGAAATGCTCGCGTTTTCATCGCATCGTGTTCGGTAAAGGACACATTAATTAAACGCGCCAGATGAATTTTCGATACAAAAATTCAGCTTTGTTGCCGTTAGCGAACACAAGGGGATTAAACCTTATTGTTGGAATATATAACTGGCAGTTGGAAAAACATTAACTGGTGGTTAGTGAAAAAACGTCTGTTTAATAAACAAATATCTCCCTTTTTGTGAATTAAGATCGTGTTAACACTCATTTCCACAGCAAATTTTTTTAACATAGTATCAAGAATCTATTAAATTTAATCCTTAGACGTCAAGTGTGATTTCACCTCTTAATATTCAAGTAGCTAGGTATCGATCACGTCTATAAAAAGTCTCGTCTTGAATAACTAGTAGAGGGTACACTCCTCTCAAATATGGGATAGTGATATGTTAAAGATCCTCAGAAATTTTACTTTTCCTGTGTCTAATGGAAACTGATGGAATATACACAGATGACTGTGTGTGTCTTTGGAATGTATTGCAAAAAAAACTTTCTTCATCTCCGTAAAGGTGGTTAATACATTTGTCATCGAAAATGAATCTAGTCTAAATGGAAAGTCTGTAGGAATGGAAATGCCGAGGAACGTTTGACTTCATCTTCACCGATTTTGGCCCTTAATGAAGCACATCAGTCTAGTCCGGAGCTGTTCGGTTACGAATTTAGTGGTTTAGTTCATCATCAATTTTACTATAAATACCAAAAAATAGAGAGCCGACGAGTGGCAGGACTTTTTAGATGAAGAGATTATAACAGCATCATGAAAGCCATGTTTAACTGTCGATGTCAACTGGATTACATTCCTATTGCGGTAAATACAATTAATAATCACGGCGCGTAACCACCTCGACAGTTGTTTACGGATCTTGATACTGCAAATTTCCATCCCCATCTGGGGGAAGAAATCCTCGCGCGAAATTCAAAAGTGAAAGCTCGATTTCGAAAAATTAGTAATTCATCTGCCGAAAGTGTAAGAAAGTGTACTTTCTCTACGTGTATACCTACATTTTTGCATTGTGGTGCCTGTAAATTAATTGCGATGTTTACGCGAGGAACAAGTTTTGTTGTTCAGAAAAAAAGCGATACCGCATCCTAGTTCAGGTACCATTCTTAATGTATGTAACTGTGCCGCTAGGGCATTTGACAAAGTGGCAACTGACCACCATCGCAATTTAAGACTTCCTATTACAATCAACAGGATGAATATTACTTAAACTACGGCGAGAAAGAAATAAACCACTTACTCGGCCCCTTGCCGGAAATTGTGCAAGGCGAATTGCATAAGTGAATATTTTCCCGTGGAAGGCGATGGACTTTCAGGTGATTGCGCTCGAATATTTTTTGGTGTCGAAACCACGTCTTGCGTTGGGGGCGTCGCCGCGTTGTGGTTGTTGCTCGTCGGCGTCGAGTTCGTCGTCATGTTCTCCGAGCGTTCTATCGTCGCGGTCTTCTTTACGGGCACCGGCGAGGTCTTTGCGTGCACCTGTAACTAAAGAAGGAGACTTAAAAGATTGTTAACTGAATGTTACAATTACTTCTTCATAATTCGGCTAATACCAGACATATCGACGTGGTGTATCGCACGCACCCACGCTAAGCACTGCCATCTATTTCAGAAATGCGCCAATAAAAATTAATACACTATAACGAATCGGGTTTAGAAATCAAATTAATGCGCTGCATTTTAATTGCCAAATTACGGCCGTTATGCCCTACTGATTCGTGCATCCGTCGGCGGATGGACGTGACCTTCTTAAAGTGAGCTTGACTGGAAAAGCGAGCATCGCAAGATACAAACGGAGCAGTTCTCGTGACCAACTGCGGGATAAATTTACCATTACCACGCGTCCTTTGACAATTCAAAAATTTAAGTTAAAAAGCATACCTGGTAAATCTCAGGTAGTAATAGCATCTATATCTTAAATGATCACCATACTACATGGGGGAACCCTAGGGATAAACCATTACTTGAATACCTGAGAAGTACTAATCCAGGGATTCTCAATCGATTCGCCCGAAGGTAACAGATATTCACATTTACGAGCATCTCCTTGGAGAAGAACTTAGAGAGCACCCTTTCGGAGGACGCCTCTCGGGTCCTGCCGACTTGCGGGACAAAGTCGATCTTCTTACCAACTCCATTCTTGAGTCATTCGAACAGGCTTGTCATTCGACGGTTGCCGCCGCACTATAACCATCCCTGTTGATACAGGGAGATCGAAAAGCAGAAAACTCAATTGGGCAAATTGTTGAATAAGGTAAAAAAGAGCAAAGATATAGCCAACTGGGAGGCCTATCGTGTATCGAGGCAAGAGTTTTTGCAGGATCCAAAAGGTTCATATTGTAACGGAAACGCTCCAGACATGACGTCGCCTTTGGCGCTCTGGAATTTTCTAGGCGCGCGATAGTGGGAATGTTTGCACGTATCTGGTAATTACGCGAATGTTCTGGACTTACATTGCTTGCGTGTATAAATGGTTGTGGACCGAACATCGCGGCAGTTTTTACTATCGAACGAGATCGAGTACGTATGAAACATCGAGCGCGGAAATATAAATTGCGAAGTGTGTGATATAAATATAATCGATATAAATTGTACAGTTTTTATAGTGTGTTAATTTTGTTTAATAAATATTGATATAAATCGAACCCGAATATATAAATCACGTTACAATATTATAACACAGCTAGCCTAAAACAGGAGAATAGTTTCAACACTGACAACCTCTCAGAGACAGCTGACTTAAGGGTTGTTTATACATTATTTAAACTTAGTCTATCAACGAAATAAAAATGTTCACTGTATTACGAAATTTACAACCCCCGCACCCTAAGTATGCTGCAAGTGATAGTTTTAATAACTTGAAAAAGTGAGCAAGCCTAGAGCATACGGAAATTTATTATTCAAGGGCAGTTTAAGAGTTGTTTATACATTATTTAAACATAATCCATCAACGAAATAAAAATGTTCACTTTATTACGAAATTTACAACCCCCGCACCCTAAGTATGCTGCAAGTGATAGTTTTAATAACTTGAAAAATTGAGCAAGCCTAAAGCATACGTAAATTTATTATTCAAGGGCAGTTTAAGGGTTGTTTATACATTATTTAAACATAATCTATCATGGAAATAAAAATGTTCGCTGTATTACGATATTTACAACCCCCGCACTTCAAGTATGCTGTAAGAGATGTTTTAATAACTTGAAAAATTGAGCAAGCCTAAAGCATACGTAAATTTATTATTCAAGGGCAGTTTAAGGGTTGTTTATACATTATTTAAACATAATCTATCATGGAAATAAAAATGTTCACTGTATTACGATATTTACAACCCCCGCACTTCAAGTATGCTGTAAGAGATGGTTTAATAACTTGAAAAATTGAGCAAGCCTAAAGCATACGGAAATTTATTATTCAAGGGCAGTTTAAGGGTTGTTTACACTTTATTTAAACATAATCCATCAACGAAATAAAAATGTTCACTGTATTACGACATTTACAACCCCCGCACCCTAAGTATGCTGTAAGAGATAGTTTGAATAACTTGAAAAATTGAGCAAGCCTAAAGCATACGGAAATTTATTATTCAAGGGCAGTTTAAGGGTTGTTTACACTTTATTTAAACATAATCCATCAACGAAATAAAAATGTTCACTGTATTACGACATTTACAACCCCCGCACCCTAAGTATGCTGTAAGTGATAGTTTGAATAACTTGAAAAATTGAGCAAGCCTAAAGCATACGGAAATTTATTATTCAAGCGCAGTTTAAGGGTTGTTTACACTTTATTTAAACATAATCCATCAACGAAATAAAAATGTTCACTGTATTACGACATTTACAACCCCCGCACCCTAAGTATGCTGTAAGTGATAGTTTGAATAACTTGGAAAATTGAGCAAGCCTAAAGCATACGGAAATTTATTATTCAAGGGCAGTTTAAGGGTTGTTTACACTTTATTTAAACATAATCCATCAACGAAATAAAAATGTTCACTGTATTACGACATTTACAACCCCCGCACCCTAAGTATGCTGTAAGTGATAGTTTGAATAACTTGAAAAATTGAGCAAGCCTAAAGCATACGGAAATTTATTATTCAAGCGCAGTTTAAGGGTTGTTTACACTTTATTTAAACATAATCCATCAACGAAATAAAAATGTTCACTGTATTACGACATTTACAACCCCCGCACCCTAAGTATGCTGTAAGAGATAGTTTGAATAACTTGAAAAATTGAGCAAGCCTAAAGCATACGGAAATTTATTATTCAAGGGCAGTTTAAGGGTTGTTTACACTTTATTTAAACATAATCCATCAACGAAATAAAAATGTTCACTGCATTACGACATTTACAACCCCCGCACCCTAAGTATGCTGTAAGTGATAGTTTGAATAACTTGAAAAATTGAGCAAGCCTAAAGCATACGGAAATTTATTATTCAAGGGCAGTTTAAGGGTTGTTTACACTTTATTTAAACATAATCCATCAACGAAATAAAAATGTTCACTGTATTACGACATTTACAACCCCCGCACCCTAAGTATGCTGTAAGTGATAGTTTGAATAACTTGAAAAATTGAGCAAGCCTAAAGCATACGGAAATTTATTATTCAAGGGCAGTTTAAGGGTTGTTTATACATTATTTAACCATAATCTATCAACGAAATAAAAATGTTCACTGTATTACGAAATTTACAACCCCCTCACTCTAAGTATGCTGTAAGTGATAGTTTTAATAACTTTAAAAAATTGAGCAAGCATAAAGCATACGGAAGTTTAAGTGAGCCGAGGTACTCAGAGACGCCCACTTTTCCGGAGCCATCAGAGTATTTCAATGGAGAATTCTCAGTGGACGAATGCGTAGGAGTCAAATATTCCGGTTCTTTGAGGAGGGAAAAATTCAATTTAAGGACGCTAACCATCACACCAGGAGTGCTGTGGAGTATGGAATATTCAGCAGGAAAGTAAGCGATGGTCCCTATATCCATCACGAGGGTCCTAAGAGCGGTACGTTTTGAAGGTTAACGTAACGCCGGGGAATCTGGGGAGTATGGAAAACCTTCCAGGGAGAAGGGGGGATTCGATATTTTGTCCCTACACCTATTAGGATCCTGAGACGCTTGGCCGAGGAGTGGGAGGGGTTATTTCAGACCCCACCGAATCTACATTTGCCTCCGAAACGTATAGTGGTCTGGATCCATTAGCACTCACACTACAATTCTTGGCTAGGGATCATGTAACTTAACATTGGGAAGTGCCTGCGATATTGAATCTTCGTCGTCACAGCAAGCTTCAATGTCCTTTATAGAAAACTATTACAAGGGCCCTTAGAGTTGCTCCTAAATTTTTCCTTTCACTTATCAAAATTCGCGCAGTTTGTTTGGGGGGGAGGGGAGGTTAGTTACCAACTTAGCACTGGAGGGACTCCATATCCCTATAATTCCTGTTAGGTTATTAAGTAATGGTAGATTGTGTATGTGTATCTAAGAGTAAAAGTAATACATTCCTGGACGACAATGTAAAGTTTGGCCGAGGCATTAAGCCGAGGCCGACAAGCATTGGAGTCCGGAAATGTGCTTCAACTGCGAGGTACACATACTATTTTTTTCTGAAATCGCAATCAACATTATTATAAACTAAGGAATTTTGATAAATGCATATAGTCCAGTCAAATAAGAAAAAATAAAAACATTAATCGGTAAAGATCTGAATTTTGGTACACATGTCTATTAGTGTTCCCCATTGAACATACTAAAAGTCCCCGTCAAAATCTGTTGCGCTCGAGGCACCATCTTGGAAAAAAGGAGCACTTGTTCAGTTTCTGGCCCATATATCGGCAACAATTATTGATACGGAAAAATTTGAATTTTCTTTCGAATTGTTTTGGATTGTACGCCCCAAAATTAATAAGAAAAAGTGTTTTCCCGAGAAATTTTGGTGTATTCGATTTTTGGTAAAAAAGGAAGGTTATACACTGCTTTTTTTTGAGCCCCGAAAAAAAAATTGACTAGATCGTATCATGAAACATTATGTCATTGCTAGAATGCCTTTTAGTACGTTCAATAGAAAGTCCCAATAAATGTGTATACCAAAATTCAGATCTTACCGATTAATGTTTTTATTTGTTCAAAATTGCGCTAATTTGACTGGACTATAATAATTTTTGGTTACCATCTTATTGCCTATGAAACACTGTTTGACATTTGATGGCGTAGGCCGGCATTTCCGGATTCGTTTCGGTCCAGGGAAGTTCGTTGCTTGGCAACGGACAAAAATACTGGATTTGTGTATTTTGAGGTCTGAATTTGCTCTGAGAAAGTAGGCATTCTCGAGGGATTTCAGAAAAAGAAGGTTTCAGGACGATTTTGAGTAAAATGACATTACTTGACTCGGCTCCAAGGAGGCCTCGTACTTCAATATTTTCTCGCTAGTAATGTGTCATTTTCCTGACTTTTATGTAAATAACTATTTCATGCCGACTTTATGTCGGGAAAATTTTAGTTTCCATGACATTACTTGACTCGGAAATTAAATTACCTACTCGGCTCCAAAGGGGACTCGTACTTCAATATTTCCTCGCCAGTAATATGTCATTTACCTGATTTTATGTAAATATAATAGATTCCAAGCGTTTCCTGGAGCGGATTAAGAATTGTTAATTGACTTTTAAAGTCATTGAGGGCCTTTAAAAACCCCTGATAGGTACATTTAAAACAGAGAATACTTTCAAAAAGTATTTGAATACTAAATACTTTTACGACCAGCACAAGCAAATACTAAATACAGATACTTTGAAAAGTATTCAAATACTTTCAAAAATAAGTATTAAAATACTTTAGAATGTATTTGAATACTTTCAAAAGTATTCTAATACTATCAAAGGTATTCGAATACTTTGAAAAGTATTCAAATACTTGTCACTCAAATACTTTAAAAATTTAAAATAGTACCTACTAGATATGGCAGGTACCAGGCTCTCCGGACCTTTCTTATATCAGTTATATCCTTAAGAACACGTGTACCAGTTTTCAAAGCGATCGTACGTCGTACACCTTTCTGAAATTAATCCTAGCGATTTTGAAATAGATCCTTTTCTGTCCGTCCGTCTGTCCGTGTGCACGATAACTTTAGAAACGTGCGATCGCATTGAAAATTGGCACACATGGTCTTATGGGTATAAGAAAGGTCCTTATTGTTTTTAAGTTACGGAGACTATCGGGTCAAAAAGTTTCACTCCAGGATCGTTCGGTATTCAGTTGTATCGGATTTTTATATTTGATTTTGTGATAATGGAAACTTCCCCTAAACATTTTTAAATAGTTCTCAAATATTTGAATAACTTAAAGGTGCGAAGTATTCGAATACTTTACGAGGTATTCGAATACTAAATATTTGCGAAAGTATTTGAGTTACATCAAATACAAATACTGCTTCCATAAAATTATTTAATTACAAAGTATTTGAATACTAAAAAGTATTTACAAAATCGAATACTGCCCAGCTCTGATTTCAAACCCTTTTAAGAGATTGGTTTTTAAGAGTCTAGGACAGCTTCTATGAGCACTGAAAAGACTATAAGCTCCTAGACGTTTTTAGTAATATTTCAAGGCTTTAAGTGTGACCATTGACCAGTGTCTCCAAAAGGTTTAAAGAGTTTTCAAGGCCCTTTTTAAGGCTTTTATATTTACCTCTTTTTAAGAACTTCAAAAGTATTAAAACGTTATTAAGAATTATTAATTGTTTAAATGGACTTAAGTTTTAAAGGGGATTTAATAGTATGCGAAAGCTTTTTAAAACGATTAAGGTAATTTTATGAGCCCTAAAGAGACCAAAAGCTTCGTAGAGTCTATAAGGGCCATTAAGTGTCGCGTACAATTCCGAAGAGTGTGCTCAAAAACGCTTCACTTGCAAATCCTTCAGTGTTTTTAAGCGCATTTAAAAGCCTATCCTTATGCACACTTATATAGGATTGCTAGAGACGCTTACTGGCCGATATAGAACCTACCATGCAAAATTTTCTGGATCACGGAAAAAAACGTAAATCGTTCGTAGGTCTGAGTTGGAATAGGGCCATATTTTAAACGCGTGTATGAACTTCTGCGGATAAAACGTCGGAAAAAAGTACGCAACTCGAGTTATTTCCACGTCCGTGGTTTAGGACCACAGCGTCTATTCTCCTTTAGAGGGAAGATGAAGAATTGATACCTCAATCTCTCGCAGTCTTTACAGAATAAAAAAAATATAGCTCACGCCCTTAGCTAGAGTCCCAAATTTGTTTGCAATAGATAGATATTCGAGACCTTAAAGGTGTTCCAGACGGCCTTCAAATTTTGGTATCTTAAAGGGGGCGAATTTTGCATACGCATGCCTCTAGTGGTGTTTAATAAAACTTTTCAAAATTTGGGGAGGGGGGCCACATTTGACCCTTCATGCTATTCTAATGAAAGGTCTCATTGACAGGATTTAGTTTGTACACCAATGGAAGAGGAGGGGGGGGGAGGTGTTAGAAATTGTTAGAAAGGGAATGTTTTCTACGAACTACCATCCTTATCCCTTATCAAAATGGAAGGTTGGGGGCGGGGAGGGGGGGGGGGCTTTTATCCTTCATGGTACTCTAGTAAAAGGCCGCGACGCCTTATCGTGATCTATTATAATTCGTCATATCTCAAGAGTGCCATTATCGCAAACTGTTCATTTGTCGCACTTTCCTTGAAAAACCTCACTCTACACAAATTTGGAGGATAATTATCCTGAAAGTGCATATAAACTATTAGAAATATCTAAGTTAGGTTTAAAAAGTGTGCTTTTCATCA
Organism: Photinus pyralis; assembly: GCF_008802855.1. Classification (NCBI taxonomy): domain Eukaryota; kingdom Metazoa; phylum Arthropoda; class Insecta; order Coleoptera; family Lampyridae; genus Photinus; species Photinus pyralis. The sequence continues at coordinate 3,034,068 of NW_022170819.1, forward strand.
ACCAAAAGTAGTATTTTCGTCTTTATCGATTTGTCAACCCCTCAAAAACCATAACTAGTACACTTAATTTTGAAGAGAATTTTTCTGAAATGGTATAAGATTTTTCATGAAGGAGAAGATTTCAGAAAATGTAAATTTCGTCCAGTAAAATGTATAAATTCAAAATAATTTCTGCATCACTGCCTTATAAGGGCGGGATTTGATACAGATTCCTCGAAAATCGCCACATGAACTTTTTTGAAAATAAAATTTCATAAGAATTCTTCAAAAAGTTTACTTCTCATTCAGAAAGTTAAGTGTTTCTTTTCTTTTTTTTAGGAACACCGTGAAAATCTTATTAAAAATTGACCAGTAACTAAATTTTTGAGTTTTTGAGATATCAGATTTTAAAGAACCCTTCCAAAATATTTTCGAGGATTCTCAAGAATTTCAGAAGATCTCAAGGGATCAAATTTGGACGCCAGTGAACGTTTTGACTAACGCTCTTAGTTATTGTAACAGCTGGTCGCTTTAGACCACCAGATTTTTTATTACGAAATGTTATACGTGTACCGCTTCATAAAGAAAGAGAACGGAAGTAATATGCGAGAAAATGAAGCGCACTAAGATCATAAACGAGTGTTCAAGCAGATAAGAGTTTAAACGCTGCAGTGTTGCCGGTTCTAAAAACAGTGGTAACAAAGAATGACGGACGGTGTTTCTGATATACCTTCATATGTATAGAACAGAAAGTGAACGCCTGGGTTTCGTTGGGGTCGTTTCATCATTCGAGCTCGGCGAGTAAAAGTCGGGTGGAACAAAGGAACTGTTAGCCGAGGCAAATCTATGCAGATCAGGTGTTACCTCTTAAAGAGGAAGCGTACAAATTATTTTCGTAATATTGTCAGATTAAGTACTCTCATTTGGAATTTAATGTTGTCTTAGCGAATTAGGTAATTGTGCTACAAGTTACGTTAAAAAACAATTTTGTCAATCAAAACTGTGCCTCTCTTGTGTATATGTGGTAATGTACATTAAACCGCAACCGGTAAAGAGGTTAACGACAATTAATTCGTTCTTTTGTTGGCTGGTGTCAAAACCCTACGTTATAACGATAATTTTAGACATTTCCATACTGCGAAATGATTCCAGTAAATAAACCAAATTTCTGCCATTAAAGTGCAAGTTAAGTACGATTTCCCATGTGAACAAAAATTCCAAAGGTGCCAACGCATTTTTGATCAATCCTTCTTTCTCATGTTTCTATGGTAATTTTATAGTCCAACAACTGTCATAGTTAGTCATACCGTGACATTCGGTTCTGTGAATAACCATCTTTTGGCTAACGTCTCCAAATTTGCCATTCATAATGTTTGCTTTCTTACAGCAGTTATTTGTAAAGAAAAATTGTCGCCTGGACGCTGGAAGAAAACCGCCAATCCCCTCCACTACTAACTCGAGTAGTTTTCTGATGAAGGTATTATTGGCATTAGTGTCGTTTCAAAACGATCCATGTTTCTCCGATGGCGCTACGGCCGATGACATAATTACATACCTGCAGAAGACGTATGTGGTAGACGGAGATTTGCATGGCCAAGTACAGGCGGCAATAAGAACCGGCGTTACTGTGGGATGTATAAGTGCCGAACAAGATTCTAAATATATCGCAATTCCTTTTACCGCGGCCGTTCAGGAAACATCACCAAATAGTAGAAAAAGGAAACGGGCCGTGCGGAAAACCAAGCGAATTTTTTCGAGGGAAGTGTACGATGGCGATACATCAAGTTCTGGTGGCACTTCTGACTGTAGCTCAGTCAAATCTGTTTGCAAAAGTAAAAGGCGATGTAGAAAACGTAAACGACCAAAATCAAGAATGTCTTGTAACAGAGAGGGTGAAATGGAACAGTGTTCGCTTGGAACCAACCGAATGCGTACAAGAAATTATAAGAGCTAGATCAAGAACTAGCAGTGCACGGAATACATTAGATATCTTATTGTGTAGTTAACGAATATTCATTATAATTCATAATAAAATGAAAACGATTGCTGAATTTTCTTTTAGAGTGAGTTTTCTTCAGCTCTTCAGCGTGAATTGATTAGATTTTTATTTTTTATTGTCATACCCAGACCCGAACTGTAAGGGCAGTCGTAACAAAATTTTGCTTTTGGTAGTAAAACATCATTCGAATTATTGATTCTTTTTGAGTATCAATTACAGTTTTAGTATACGATTATCCTCCGTGTCAGACGTTAGTATTGCTATTTCGCAATATTATGTGCAGCGCGATTCACTAACCGTTGTATTTGTTTGTTGTGTTATTATCTGTTACAGAATGGCAGAACGCGCCCTTTTGAGCTCCAAAAGTTGGGACCCGAAGTTCAAAGGTAAATTTTGTTTTTTTCCTCGATTCCCTGATTTAACGTTTGATTACATATTGTGTTTCGATACAATCGAATTGTAATTATTACATTTGCTTGAGATTCACGTAACGATTATAGCTCCGATGTTTCTGCGGAAACCTGTTTTGATATTAATATTTTCCCCGATTACGTCCTTTTTTACTAAAAATTAATTTAAATTCAAACATTGATATAGCAGATCTACAGTGTGATTGGATTTTGCGTGCCCAAGCGTATATTTCTTTTATTATTTGAGATAGGAAAAAAGGGTAACAAGCAAAAATACTCTACTTTCAATAAAACAAGTGATATATAAAAACAAAACATCATCAGAAAAGAAATTAATTTTTTTTTAAATCGAACGGTTACTTTTTTCTGTAATATTGTTAAAGAGTTTCTTTACAATGATATCAAATACCTTAGAAATTATAGCTACAGTAATGTGTTTAGAACCAATCGCAGTAGTCGTGAAAATTGAAACAAAAGCATTTTCTTATAGAATGTGACCTGTAGAATCCATAATTTCAAACAGTTCCAAGATTGGGCTACTAGTTCAAAAGTTACAGCCCTTTGAATTTTCTTTCGAAATTGGTTTCTAGTCAATAACTTTTGATTGAGAAGTCTGATCGAAAAAGTACGAATTGTTTTGGATTCTACGCACCAAAATTAATAAGAAAAAGTGTTTTCCCGAGAAATTTTGGTGCAGTCGGATTTTGGTAAAAAAGGAAGGTATAACACTGCCTTTTTTTGAGGCCCGAAAAAAAAATTGTCTCAGATCGACCCGGAAAAAACATTTTCTTATAGAATGGGGCCTGTAGAATCCATAATTTCAAACAGTTCCAAGATTGGGCTACTAGTTCAAAAGTTACAGCCCTTTGAATTTTCTTTCGAAATTGGTTTCTAGTCTATAACTTTGATTGAGAAGTCTGATCGAAAAAGTACGAATTGTTTTGGATTCTACGCACCAAAATTAATAAGAAAAAGTGTTTTCCCGAGAAATTTTGGTGCAGTCGATTTTGGTAAAAAAAAAGGAAGGTAAATAACTGCCTTTTTTTGAGCCCCGAAAAAAAAATTGTCTCAGATCGATCCGGAAAAAAAATTGTCTAATAGAATGTGGCCTGTAGAATCCATAATTTCAAACAGTTCCAAGATTGGGCGACTAGTTCAAAAGTTACAGCCCTTTGAATTTTTTTTCGAAATTGGTTTCTAGTCTATAACTTTTGATTGAGAAGTCGGATCGAAAAAGTACGAATTGTTTTGGATTCTACGCACCAAAATTAATAAGAAAAAGTGTTTTCCCGAGAAATTTTGGTGCAGTCGATTTTTGGTAAAAAAGGAAGGTTATACACTGCCTTTTTTTGGCCCCGAAAAAAAATTCTCAGATCGACCCGAAAAAAAAATTTTCTTATAGAATGTGGCCTGTAGAATCCATAATTTCAAACAGTTCCAAGATTGGGCTACTAGTTCAAAAGTTACAGCCCTTAGAATTTTCTTTCGAAATTGGTTTCTAGTCTATAACTTTTGATTGAGAAGTCTGATCGAAAAAGTACGAATTGTTTTGGATTCTACGCACCAAAATTAATAAGAAAAAGTGTTTTCACGAGAAATTTTGGTGCAGTCGATTTTTGGTAAAAAAGGAAGGTTATACACTGCCTTTTTTGTGGCTCGAAAAAAAAATTGTCTCAGATCGACCCGAAAATATTTTTATCTCTTTAGCTCTTCAAGACCAGACCAAGGATCTCTTAGTCTGACTTGTTCCCCTTTTGGTAAGTATGGTTTCCTCTCTTTTAACATTTACTGAAGTGGCGCCAACCCGGTTTCCTTTTACTATATTTCCCTTTTGTTGATTACCACCCGCACGTTAGTAAGGGAGGTGTTGCATTGGGGCTGAAAAATGACGGTGTCACTTTTAAGGCAAAAATTCACAATAGAGGCGCAAAGCGGTGCTTAACTGGGGCCTAATTTTGATGTAAAAATAGAAGTTGGCAATCGGTTCTTAATTCCTGTATATACACTTACAATTTAATAATAATAATGACCAGTGAAACAGAACTAAGTACACAAATTTGGCAGAGGTTTTTGCAATCCTTAAGTGAAATAAAAGTGATGTCAAAATAAAAAGAAATTCTTAAGAGCGCTCATTAACTGGTAAAGCCCTTCGAGTGGACCTTTTTATTGAATCTATGTCCCTCGATTAGTCATTTCTAAACCCTTTACGCGATGGAGCTGGTTGTTGGATTTTTCCCAAGTGAAAAATAACCGTTTGGTGCCAAAATGACGAGAAATAGGGACCCTCCACAAAGAACTGTGGTGGTACCCTCACCGATTGTGTCATTTCTTTGTAAGTTACCTGGTTGTAGTGCACGCTTGAATTGTGAAAAATTTAAAAAAATGGCACAAGAGTAGGTAGCAATAAACAATTTCTACATACTTAATTTAATTACGAAAAGCAATATATCGCTGTAATTAAACCTATATCAAGTAAATCTTAAATTACGATCTCGCTCTGATTGTGCCAAGTAATTGTCAATATGCCTCTCGTGTTGCGACGAACAAAAAAAAGTAATTTGATAACATCAGGCCATTAGTACCATATGCCTTTATTAATCCATATGGAAATAATAATTTTAAAAGCGCGCATTTCCGTTATCCTTTGAAAAAGGACGTCCTTGCAAGATTTAGCCGCTTACTTGTTCACACGAAAGCGTTTATATAATAAATTAATTTATACCACAGCGAATAATAAAAGGTTAACAACCTTTTCCCGAAGAAATAGTTAAGTAACACCAAAATACCTCCTTTTCCTCCTCGCAGGTGTTAGCGTTGCAATTGTTTATAGAATCCTTATCGCGCAAATTTTCGAATCTGGCCAAAATCTCCTTGACTGACACCTTCGGCTCACTTCCAACGTTCTCCTCTGGAATCGTGGCCATGCGATTCGGCAGTATTTCGACATTACCGATACGCTCGTAGTTATTCTCGACGGTCGAATTGAACGATATTTCGGATTGGGTGTCCTTTTTACTATCGGTTTTGGTCCACGAGCGTATGCTGCCGCAGGGATTTTGGGAGTACACCTCGCATTTAACGGCGAACGACGTTTTGGAATTTGCGTCGATGCCGGAAGAGTCCGACTCCTGGGAATCATCACTTAGACTTTCGCACTGCGACGACGACGAGTTCGCCAAACTGTCCAAGGACGAGTGAAACTTTTTCGAATTCATGCCGAAACGACACTAAAAAATTGCAAAAACCATCACTGTTTTTACCACCGTCGCGCCGCCAGTACAACTCATGAGGTAACGAACGAACCGTACTCGAATAGGTGCGGCGAACAAATTAAAGACATGCCAGCCTTGTGTAGATGAGCTCTAATAGTTACAGTGACCCAGTGCTGGCCAGCAGATTGTTAAGTGGGTCAGTTTTGCACTCTATACGGCATCTGGTCATGCTACCACTACACGTATATTATCGTTCAATAATTACCCATACATAATTATTCGCAAGAAATTGCATTTATAATTAGGGGTTGTAGAAAGCGAGCCATCCCTTCGAAATGGCAATCCGTTGGAAAGCGCGCCGGATTAATTGGAATAGAAATTCTGCACTGAAACGCATCCACTTTTACGATTTGTGATTAATAATGAATGTTTACAGTAATATTCAACAAGAATTTGTAATTTTATTATTCACTGGATGTTTTTAACAAGGTAAACTCGTCAATTAATGGTGTAATCGCAAAGTTTGAGCACGAATCCGTGAATGGTAATTACCACGCGAGCGTTTAGAAGATGCATATTAAGTTTTATTGAAGGCTTTGGGAACTGTGCCCGATTCAATGAAGTTTTTTGGGTGGGATTACGACCATGGCCAAGGTAAAAGGAATTAGATCCTGTTTTTGGATAAAATTGGCTGATCGCTGGCAGGAACTTAGGAAGACAGGCTAGCGACCACCGTATGCTGACTGTGAAAGTGGATCAAAATCGCGATAAGCACTGGGGTGGAGAATCCTAAATTTCAAGGTTATCAAAACATTTGGGTGGGTTAATTGGGGGTTAAATTTTTGTACCTACTGTCAGGGTCTAAATGTAACAATTACTCAGAGACCTCTCGTTAAATAATACGTCACTTTTAACGGTATTTTATTCCCCTTATCTAAGAAAGCATTTCCATGTTCTTTTCAAGATTACGTCTTTTTGAGTATATGGGGTGAGTTTTTTAAATCGTTACAAGACGATATTTCGAAAATGGTTTTAACGTTTTTTTATGAAATTTTGATGACTTAAGGATATGGAGGGACAAATTTTAACATGTTTTTCACATTTTTTCTTTTCTCAATTCTTAAGGGTGGGTTTGATAATTTTTAAATGAAATGATGCACTTGTTTTTAAAACTGGATTCTACATAAAAAGGAATATTTAAATCGAGAAATGTACACAGATTTTTTAAGAAATATTGGGCAAAGACATAAATCTTGACATGTGTTTACAACAGGGTGGGGATCCACCCTATTATGCAATGCAGGTCCGTAATTATTTAAATACGTGAAATGTTTGAAAACATTTGGATTGGTCCAGCAGGTCCGATCAACTGGTTTGCGCGGTCCCCGGATTCGACCCCCAAGGGGCTTTATAAAGGAGTAAGAGGAGTAAGTAATGTCCACCGAAGTTCAAGGAAGACATTTTGAACAACAAATTTGTAACTAAGTTTTTTTAATGTTAATATCTCAAATAACCATAGGCTCCATCACCATGGGAACAATTAAACAAAAATATAACACATAAGTATGTTTTTTATGTAGATTCGAATTTTAAAAACATTTCATTTCATTTAAAATGCCAGTCACCCCCACTCCGAAAAATTGGGAAAAGAAAATAATTTTATAACCTTTTTGAGATATCACCCTGAAACACTTTAAGAAACACCCTGTATATTTTACAAATTTCTTACGACTATTTCCACAGGGGTTTCTTAAACGACCTCTGAGGTTTCTGAAACCCAAGGAATGTTCCGTTTTATCCTTGAATTGCTGTGTTTTCAAGGCCCGGTTGTTTAGCCTTTGAAATGACACTTGAAATTCGAGTGGATTTCATGAAGAACCCCAAGATGATCTTTAACAGTCTTGAAAGTTGAACTTTAAATACTTATTTAAAACTTATTTAAAATGAACGTTATGACCACTCAAAAGGATTTATAGGGGTGTAAAGGATAATATAGAAAGGGACAGGGAAAAGACAAAGGAAGAAAATAAGACATGAGAGGGTAAGAAAAGGCTGGATAGGACCGACAAAAAGAGCGAGAGGGCAGTTAAAAGACTAAAGAGGAGAAGAGGGCGGGAGGGCAGGACGGGTCGTGTGAGAATAGTAGCGCACATGATCGGGCGGAAGGTTTTGATATCAAATTCAACTTGAGACTTGATTCTTATCCTTCTGATGAATTTCAAGACTAAATTAACACCGAAGGGAAGAAAAAAACTCCCCCTGAAAAAGCGTTTTCTTATTCTAGAAGGATTAGTTCATTATATTCAATAATCCTTGCATGGCATTGAGTTTTTCTTTTTTCGCCAAAATAACAAATTTTAGTTTTTGAAGCCAGTGCCATTTGTTGTAAAAGCTGATCCATGATTATTTGACAACCCTTATACACCTACCCTGATTTAAGTTGGAGCATTTATACCACGGCATTTTTAAGAACGAGTGAAAATTAGGTTTTACATGCGGATCATCGACACGGGTGCTTTTTAGGTTCTTAAGTGCAGAATCAGGCTCCAAGGGCAACATTTTCCAAGCAAACTAAGGGTTTAGAAGGTATAGGTAGAGACATGCTACTGAAACCACTGAAATATATTGACGATTTGTTCGACTTTGGCGCGTGGAAATCGTCAGATTATGTTACTTTTTTTTATTATTGAAACATTTACTTTCGAAGTAAAAAAACAATTCCAACGCACTCGAGAATGTAAATGTAACGTCCTTTTTGTAAGTTTCTTGACATTCCCACTCCCTATCGTCACACTCAATTCGTTAAATTATTGAAATGCACTCTTTTCAACACGTGTTAACCCACCTTACTTTAATCTGACGCGCTCGAGTAAATCCAAAATCCCCCATTAGGCTCCCTCACTATGAGTAACACGTTGGGTAGGAGTGTTTTTGGAACAAAATGGAGTATTAGGAGAAGAGCTAACTGGGGGGGCTAAGAGGGCAATACGCGTGTAAAGCTTGAGGGAATTGAAGCCAAGTTTCCGTAAGTTGTATTGGGGCCTGGTCGTCGGTTACATAATTTGTGCCAGAAAAAGATTGTTAGTACAGTAGGAAATCAATTTTAGTTAGTACGGTTAAGGCTTTCCAACCCCAGCATTCTAAAACATGGGGCATTAAAAGAAAAGTATGACTGTTTAAGGACAGGAATATAAAGAGCGTTTAAAGAATCGGCAGAGCACCTCGGTGTGACCCCACGGAGTCATTGGATTTGACTCATTTTCAATTGGCTTTTTCATTTGGCATATAGGTCGTCAACTGTGCAAAGTTTGAACCACATCGGTCCAAGCGTTTCACAGTTATCGTGTTCACGGACAGACGGACACCATCGACTCCCCTATAAAACTTGCATCGCTTTGCTCTGTCGCTTAATAACAGGCGAAACATTGCATTAGGGAAATATATACCATCTAAATTTTGATATTTTTTGGGCCACTACAGAACCTATTTCGCATCTACAATACAAACACAAATTGTCATGCCCTTATCTTAAAGAAAAACAGAGCCAAGGGTTCCAGAGCAAGGTGAACAGATTCGAACGCGTCTAGAAGTAACACGTGAGCCCTTCTTGCCGCATTCCATTGACCGTCACCCCCTTTAACGACACAAAAACGAATAAACCCTTGAGTCCAGTCCAATTCCCAGACACTTTACGTTTAGAGTGGTTGCTCGGGGATTCCACTCTCTGTTTTTCTCGAAACGAGCAAGTAACGCATCATAAAGGGAAAATTTTCCTTGAAAGTGTACTCTTCTTTTGCCTTTTTGTTTGTACAGAGAACCTTTCTAAAGCCCTTCCGAAAACCTCCTTAGAATGCGCTTGCGCTATAAGTATTCTTTAAAATTTCTTCTCTTAATTTTGTTACAGAGGTTTATTTATGGTATTTTACTAGAAGTCTTGTCAAGCGCCAAGATAGGTGGGGGACCATACGAATTTTCTTAGAAATATGTTTAGAAATCTCCTCAGGTAACATTTTCAAAATGTTCCTGGAAAGCTCTAACAATGTTAGCAGCTCTCTTATGGGTCGCCCTGGAGACGGTGTTAAAAAAAATCTTTGAAATCTTCCTTGGGTCTCATAAACCTTTTTTCAGAAGCTTTTCTAAACAAATTTTAACAGATACCTAGGTTTCCAATTTTGTTGGTTTTTATTAAGCGATGTTTCCGGCAAGAGTTGGAAACCATTCAAAGACTGATAGTTCAATTTAAAGCCAAAACCTTAAAATTCGTAACGTGAAGACTGATTTTGGAGCAATCCTAGAGCGAAGTAAAAACCATGGTAGCACTTTCTACTTGATGAACCGATACAACGAAATAACGAAGGATCCTCAGTATTACTATCAGTTTTTTAGCGACCATTTATTTTAACATTGCAAAATACAAATTTTGAACACGATCGGTCGCTTTTTAAAAAAAAGTGTACACGGACGGACAAGAATACAAAACTATAAACGATCTAAGAATCCTTAATAATAAGTAACCACTTTAATAAGAAATTCAAGCCATCCAAACTGAGATCCAAACCTTAATAGCCAAATTTCAAATTCCAAAGAGCAAAGATGACGGGTGTTTTGAAGCCACTCATAATGTAAATCTTTCGATATTATAAATTCAATGGGAACACCTTGGAAATTTCTGCAGGTAATTTTTTAGGAATAATCTTCATAAACTTTTAAAAGCCCTCGTCCAGATTTTCTAATAAAATATAAATCTTGAGTTCAACCTTATAAATATTTTCCTTGGAATTTTTGTTCTTTAGAAAAGTAATCAGAAACCCTTTTTGAAACGATCTTCAAAATCACTTTGCAGTAGCCACGTTAGCAGTAACGGCCACGCGCATGCAACCCTTTACGGAATCGTGGAGAGGAGGGCTTTCCTTTAGTTTTACGCACTCTCGTGATAAATGGATACTAGAAACGAAATTGAATTTCATTCATTCAAAATTTATTTCGCTATTTCACTATGGTCGTCTAATGTAATTTTCGAATACTGCCGTACCCATTCTGTTTCATAAGGCTTTAAAAAAATTGGAACGGAGGTATTTACTATTTTACGTAATCGTTCTTCAACACCTTAAGAAAAAAGATTTACGATTTCGAACTTTCGTAACGCGCATTTTTTTCTCGTGGGGCGCAACTGGAACACATCCACTTCTTAAGTGATAATTACGAAATAAGAAAGGCGTCTTAGCACTTGTATATAAAAATACCGATCGGTGCTCTAGGCGTAAGTCGCGCTCATCATTTATCTGAAAAGGAATTTCTATTAAGAACGAAAGTATGTAAGAAAGTTGTTTAATTTTTGTACGGGAAAGTACCCAAATGGAGATATTAGCCATACTTGGAACGGGTCACGTGAGGCGAAATTTACAAGCCAAAAACGTTTTCTCGTGGACGTGGCGAGCGTGGTAATTCCTCAAAATCGTCTATTATGCGCAATTAAAAAAAAAATTAATTTAAATCGTGCAAAAAATAACGTTTATCTGTACGTGGAAACGAATTTATTGTAATGTTTTTGCAACAGTTTTCCTTACACCGACCAAACGTATATAAACAAATATAGACCATCCGCTATAATGAATAATTGAACAAGTGCTACCCGTTTGACAATTTAAACTGTTGAACTAGATTCTCTGAAGATCAACTGTTCTTTCTCCCCTTTATTCTGAGACTGAATCAGCTAGAAAGTGGAAATTTATTCACAACTTGTAAAAAAGGGACATTACTAGTGAAATTCGTCGTCCATCGATGATAAAAATCTAAGAAACTGGAGCTTTTGACACAACAATTTTTTCTATTACAAATTCAAATAGTTGAGAACCTTCGGAGGGCACTTGAAATTCCCAATATTCCCTTGGCATTTGAAATTTGAAAAGCATATCGATTGTTTTTTATCACGAGGGGGCGTCAGTTAGGCTCACTCAGATTTTTTTATAAAATCCACATAAAATTTGGGCCTCCCAAACAAATGTTGATTGTGATAATGTAAAGCATTTATCCGGTCGACTGTAGTATCATGAACTCGTGGATATTTTTGCGCGCTTATTTTTTAAAAGTCTCTCAGAGCCTACTGTAGTTATAGTAAGCTTTGCCTCTAATCGTCAGTCAATCCTCGAATTCTGCTTGATGGATCAAATTCAGGATCAAATTACATCCGTTTTAAGAGAAATATAGTATTACAGTCTTAGCTCATCATGGAGAAAAGCTGTCATGGAAATAAACTGATCGCTTTGTTTTTGAGAATAATTAACAGTCGTTTGGGATTGGTGGCTCAAGGAGCACTAACCAATGAAAAATTTAAATCGTACATAAAAGTGGCGAAATTGTAACTAAAACTGTCGATATTTTCAAAAATAAACTAAGTTCAATCGGTTCCATTGTTGGTGGCGGAATTACAACCACAAATCTTGGATCCTGGAATATTAATTTATCCGATAGGTATTCTTGCACGGTTTGGGAATTGTGCCCGGGAGCACCATCATGTTGTAACCAACAATTTCCAAGTTTTTTTTTGTGTGCCACACATTGTATTCGTAATAAAAAAGGCTACTCAATACAGTATGTACCTTTTTACAGACCATATAAAAAAATTAAGTTGATGCTTTCGTATGTATGTAAGTATAACACGTTGAAAAATTGAGATGATTTTCCTTTTCTCTGGTTATCAAAGGTAACCAAAGAAAAGAAAACTATACCTCATTTATTTGAACGTGTTTTACTTACATAAATACGATATAATTACAAATAATTAGAAAATATGGAGTACTGCAACAACAGATTGAATTGATGCTGATTTCTCAAAAACGAAACGTTGTATTGAAAATCTCTCAACGCTGTCTCCTAGAGTTCAAATAATGTTCAAATAACATCTGTTTTTCTGGAATATCTTTGGAAAATATGCGATATGTTCGCCTTACTAGAATAATATTTGGTTAAAGTTTCAAAAAAATATCTATATACTCGTATTATAAATAAGAAAGTTACGCACATCCGATTTTTACAATATGCAATATGCTTGTCTGTACTGAAGCATATGTGGTTAAAACCGTAATGAAATATCTCCATAAATGAGAAAGTTGACATTGTGCATTCTGCGCATGCGCACATTAATCGTAAAAAATTTCATGGTTGAGGTGTCAGAGCTATAAGTAAAAAGAGCTTATCTTAGAAACCGTAGGAGAACGGACGGACACCATAGTGACGGTACGGAACTTAAAATTACTGAAAAAATGCATACAGCGGTATACAGGGTGTCCAACGACGAACTAAGTTTATTAATCTGAGAAACTAATGCGAATGCATTTCTGAAATTGTGTACATAAAGTTATTTAATCCTCACTTTTCCGTTTATCTTTTATTTTAACCACATCTTCGTGATTTTAAATAGGATACCCTAATATTTATTCATATTTTTAAAAGTACAGGGTGCTTAGAAATTCATGTCAAATATTTTGCATTTTGAAAATACGAAAGGAAACGCCGTTGTTACATTTCTAATATATTATTAGATGCTTTCTACAGAGGTAAAAGGGAAAAAGTATGGAAGATGGGAAAATAGACAATAATCTACAGGGACAGAGCATATGTGGACGACGCAAGATAATGGGAAGAATGGAGAGTTATTGGGAAAGCAAAGAAAAAGAGGTAAATGTAGAAAAATTGAAAATGATGAGAGTTTAGGAAGGAGGTGGAAGGAAAAGGGAAAGAGACGAAAGAATAACAGTTAAATATTTAGGGTACCACATGCAAAGAAATAATGGGACAAATTCGCAAATAAGGGAACTAAGGAAATGGTGGTGCTTGCGATGAGGAATAGAAAAGTGGAAATGCTGACAGGGGGTGCGGAACGGAAATATGGGGAATGTATTATAAGTGGGTATTAGGGAAGACATACGGGTAGCGTCGGGACGTAGATCGGTAATGTTCAAGAAAAAGAGTGAAAGAGAAAAGAAATTGCCAAAAGAATGCTTGACGAGGATGAACGCAAAAGGAATGTGGGAGGAACAAAGAGAAAAATATTATGAATGAAATGGACACGGATGAGAAAAGAGAAATAGGAGAAATACTAGGAAATGAACCGGCAAAAAGGGGCCTGGATGAAACGCGAGGATAGACAGTGCATGATCTAATAAGATCTAACAAGGGAGTGATTATCAAAATATTTAGGGGAGGGAATAAAACATATTAAAGTAATGGTGAGATTCAGATGTTGAAATGAGGGGAGGGCGAAGGAGAAATGGAGACAAGTAGAAGAAAGAAAATGTAGAATCCGTGGAGAGGAAAAAGAGGGCATAGAACAAATCTAAGGATAGGGAAAAGGAGTGATGTGCTGGAAGAGGAGGGAAGAGGTGAGAAGTGGATGAGTGGGATAATAAAGAAAATATGAGAAAAACACTCACTTATAATTAAAAGATTTTTCATAACAAAAAAGTTTTCACATTCTCAATACTGCAATAAAGCATAAATAAAAATTAAAATGTTGCCTAATATGAGTGAATGGTACATCAAGCCACCAGGTGATGATAGATCCGGCGTTGTTTAGTCGCCTCTTACGACACGCAGTGCCCCTGCGGTAGGGTTATTCTATCCCGCCCCTACACGGGAAAGACTTTGAAAAAGACGATTACACTAAATTGATAAACACCATAAACTCCAAAACAATCAACATAACTAGAAAAAACCTCCAATTACAAAGGATCCCCTTAATTTTTGACAAAGAGGACCAAAATTAAAGGAAGCCCTATCAAAAATATTATTTTCTTTCAGATCAATACCTTGCCCGTTATGGAGGAATCTTCACAGGGTCTCTGAAAGATTGTTAGTAAGCTTTCTTTCAAAAGAATTTATCATTGTACCATATTTGACAAAGCCCCAAAATGGTAGCGATGGTAGCGGCTTGCGAAAGAAGACTGGATTCTAATTCTGAGGTACTCCGTAATTTGATCCATTCAGAGCATCGAATAGTAAAATTATGCAAGTTCAATAACTTAATATTGCAGTAACTCCTTTTTCGTTCAGAATCAAATTCCGAAAGGAAATTACCCATAAAACTAACCGGGGGTATTTACCTATTTTGATTGAGCTGTTACTGATGTCATAAACTTACAGCCAATTTTGAACATTTTGACAAATTACGTTTTTGTGGTCTCCTACACCCACATCTAGCCAAATGAAGCCCAGATAAGACCGAAATTTCCATCTTACCGCAAATGATGCGTAATCTAACCGGCGTAATTTCCGGGGAATCACTATTTAATAATATCCATCATTTTGTTAATCAGTTTTAAATAAACGTTTGCCGATAACATGTCTCCGGTGCGTGCTGCTATTGTCATAGTGCTAATAAGTGCAAGCGCTACTTTGGGACAAATTATATCGAGAGCGTGGGAAGTCGAAGGTAATTTTTCTTATGATGTAAATATTAGATATTAACCTGTTTAACACTTCTGCAATTTTTTGCCACCACGTTCACTGGACATGTTCCGCGTAAAAATCCGCTGCAGAAACTGAAGGAAATAATTTTACGCAGTTTTGCCAAACTGATCGCAATAACCGTTTTATTACCAATATCCGCTTCCTTCAGGTATTATCGTTGGCGATCGTTAAATCGCAATTGGGCCATTTCTGACGCACAAAGTCATCTTCCGGCACCTCGTTTACAAGTTTACATTGTGGGTGACTTATTCATCCTGTTGACAACGGATGTAATACTTTGCACGATGATCGAAACCGAACCAAAAATCGTCACAGAAAGGCTGGAGATAAGGGGGGGGGGGGGCTTTTTCCATCCAGTGGAATTTCTGTTGTGCGAAATTTGGATTTTGTTGTAGATACTTCGACCACAATGACTGTTGCTATTTCCTTAGTGGCAGAAACACTGTTATTTTTCGGTTTATCACCCCTTTTCTTAACGTTACTTTAATTCGAATCTTTAGACTTATTCTCCTCTGAAATCTTTCTTGGAATTTTCCTTTGGAAAACTACGGTTACAATGCTAGTCTTCCGAAACTCCCTTTGGAATTTACCCAAATCTTTCGAAACCTGATGAAAGAAGTGATAGAGGCGTGAAAAGGAAACTCTTTACAGATAATAGAAAGAAAACATGAGAGTAAATAAAGGGGTTCAGAAGAAGATATGCATATAAGACAGTTATTCAGATGAAAGATAAGGAGACGTCAAAAAGGCAGTAATCATGAAGAATGCGTGAAAAACGAAAGAAAGCGGTCTGAAGGGGTATCTCACGAGGAAAGGGAAAGATGCGTGAAGAAACCGGAAGAAGCTAGATGAAAGAGATGCAGGAAAACTTAAATGCTGGAGGCGTACAGAAAATAGACATAGAGGTGATAAAGGTCTGAAGAAAGTCTCAAAACCATAGCACACCACGGATAAACAATTCAAGAAATCTAAAAAATTCAAAACAATTAAAAAAGGTTCAAATGATAGAAAAAAAAGCAAAAAAATCCCTCTGTTTTTTTTAAAATTTGTTTAAAAACTTTTTGAATTCAATCCATTTAAAAAGTGAGGTTCGGTTCGATTCCTTACATGTCATTACAAAGAACCTTTTCTAATAAACACTTTGCGCTAACTTAATAAAAAGAGAAGTTATAAGCTTTTATCTAAAAATGCAACTTTTGACCATAACTCAAAAACAAAAGACTTTAAATCACGTGAGTTGTTACCATAGCAACGCCCTCAATTACGCGCTGATTTTTGAAACCGAAATTTGCATAGGAACAAGAAATGCCAGTTTTCTATTGGTTTAAAAGGCACGCTAGACTCAGCAGTTGCGTTTGTTCCGTTTTCAATTTTATATAAATAGCTGAACGCACAATAGCCGAAAGAGATGCTGATTATTTTGTGAACGTGTAATCTCCGTAAATTTAAATTGAAATAGTTGCGAGATAATAACATAATCGAACAACTTATTTGAATTAGCGAATGCCGGGAGAAATTAGTGTCCGTGAAAAGTAATTCGCCAAGGAAACACGTGGATTCTTTCGTTATGCAAATATTGCGCAGTAACATTTACTAATGCCGAGTTTCGACGGGAAAAACCCGCGTGGTTTTCAAGTGAACAAACAAAGGAAAATTAGAGTGTACTGTGTGTGTCCTATTTTGGTTGAGACTGCAGACTGAAGTGTATTTTCTGAGATTGGATTTAAAGTTGGCATTTTTAAAATGTAACACCCTGTATATCTTAACGTCAATTTTTCTGCATTATTTTTTCTGATTACATTCATGTATCAGAAAAACATTTTTTTTAATTCTAGCGGTGAACCAAAAATGAAAACCTTATTTTTACGGTGCTTAAATAGTAGGCCATTGGGTTCATGGAGATTTTTTTTATTGTCTCCATGGCAACTAAGACCAATCAACAAAAATTGCTGACGAACGATGTCATTTCATCAATGTAATCAGGAAAAAATACAAACAAAATTGACGTTAAGATATACAGAGTGTTGGATAAGAAAATACCAACTTTGGGTTAAAACTCAGAAACGGGGGTCCAAACATTTTTTTGATCACGCGACAAGCAGTCGCAGACCTTTTTCAATCTTACATGGGTAGTAAGGTATGATAACGCCCCAAAATGTCAAACTTTTCATTTTCACCCTGTATCTCAGAAATAAACGTAGTTAAACTGATTCTGTTTGCGATATTAAAACAAAAAAGGGGTCACGAACACCGCAAATCCCTATCTAAAAACAGCTGAGATACACTGCAGTTTCAACCAAAACAGGACACACGGTACATGTGTCGATATTTCAACTATAAGTAATGTGGACTTGTGGTACGCTTTTTAAACCATCGCGAAAATTATTTACAAACCTTAAATAATATCAATTTTTTTCTGATCGCCCGTTATTCTTTCGTTGTGCAAACAGTAAAATTTACCGACTCCGAGTTTCGACGGGAAAAACAATATAAGCGCGTAGTTGCCATAGATATGATGAAACAAAGGAAACTTTCATCGATATTTCAACTTTAAGTAAAGCGGACTTGTGGTACGCTTTCTAAATCATCGCAAAAATTTATTATAAGCTTTCAATAAGATCGGTACTGCGAACGCTGTAATTCCGATCTTTCTCCAAGGGAGGATCGTGGTTAATATTTAGAGACTGCAAAATACATTTCATTTTAAGGGATGAGTTACATTCCCATTTTGATTGTTAATGCTCTGAAACCAGTTTGTACCTTGTCAAAGGGTTACAATTATCGAGGATACTGACCTGATCCTAGGATAAAGTTGACATCGTGTAGAAGAAAACGAGAAAGAGACGTACAGAAGGTGACCTGAAGCTCATTCAGACGTGAAAAAAGAGAGGACAAAGGATGAGTGAAGAAAGCGATAGAGTGATGTAAAAGAAGCAAGAAGGATGATGCATAAACCTTGAATGATAAAATTCGTGGGTAAAAGAGATTTAAGAGAAAATTAGAAGTATAATTGGAAACGCGTGTAAACGAAGAGAAAGTTACGCAACTAATCTGTGAGGAAATTAAAAGGATAAGAAGTGCATTCATGTAATGAGGCGTATGAAAAAGGAATCACAAGGAGAAATATGTGTAACGCGGTGTCAAGGAAAGGAGTGTGAAACTGAAAGAGTCCATGACGAAAATAAAAGATGAAGGAGAAGGCACCTAAAATAATAATTCGCAAAGGACGTGAAGAAAAATCAAGAAGGCGTAGCAAAACCGTGAACAATACGTAACGGACAATAGTGTACAGAGGGGTGGGAGAAGAAGAATTCGTAGACAAAAGACACGTGAAGAAAAATGAAAAAGACGTGGAAAAAGTAAGGTCCATTTTCTTTGCGAAGGGGGTGTGGAGGAAGCGGCCAACGAAGGAGGCGTAAAGGAGGCCACAAAGGAGCGAAAATGTGAGAAAAAAGAGGCTTAGAAAATGGGGAGGGGGTGACAGTGAGCGAAAAAGGAAGAAGGAACACAACAGGTGTAGGCTAAAAGAAGTGTGAAGGAGTTCTGAAGTAAAGAAGAAGCGTGTAAGGAATTGTGTGAAGGGAGGAAGCGGCAAGAAATAAAAAGATAAGAGAAAATGTACCTTCAGCTACAATATTAAAATTAGAATAATCTTCCAAACCTTCCCAATTCTTCTACTTCTTTCCTTCGTGTGAAATTTCTTCCGAAACCTCCACTCTCGACTGCCACAAATCCCTTTCTAAGAAAATTCCAGTCTACTGCAAAAACGGACATTGTATCTACTGGTGTTGTGGACTTCTTCTGAAATTATCTGCTCTTAAAAAACACTGAAGCAAGCCTGGGTTTCCCTAACATTTTTATTTTATTTTTGTAGGGTACTATTGGAGAGACTTTAATGGTACCGTTCCCTCCGACGCCTACGCGGGCGGCTCAGACGCCACCGGAAAGCCAATTTACATCGGCCAAGTCTTCGACAAGTACCTAATTCCGGCAAAAATCTACGCAAACGACAACAAAGCCTACTACGAGCACGGCAAAAGCGAATACAAGGCAACCGAGCACGTTAAGGTAGGAAGAAAATCTCGATCAAAATTCGCAAGCGGGCTTTCCATTTCAGATTCTCTGCACGCAGCATCCGGAGCAGTTCGAGTGGATCAAGACCGACAACGACGCGCTTCCGCTGCTGACCAACAAAAATCTGCTGATAGGCGGTTACGAGCCGGGGTCGACTACGTACATAGGCCGAGTGAGGTACAACGGGGAGGTGTCCATCGGAAAGGCCCTCGTGCACTTCTTCTTCATACACTCCGGTTTGCATATCACCTCCAATGGATCGGGAAAGCGATTCACCGAATTTGAAGTGCTCGCCTTTGATCCAAGCTCGCCGAAGATCGGTTTACCTTTCAGACTAGACTAGGGCTGTTTCCAATAAACGTTCTCAAAGTTATTCTTTGCAATTCTCTAACCTTGAGCCCACAATTATCATTCATGCAGCTGTTCTTCTAAGTTGGTAGCGGTAGAGTGATAAGATAGCAGTAGGTCGAAAGGTCAATTTCCATGTTCGTAAACTGTACGCGTAAGTCATTGATACGATGAAGTCCCTTTTACTAGTCTGTTTCGTTGTAATTGCGACCCGTGGGAAAAATTACTTCGAGGGTAAGTAGCGCTGTATCTACAGCTCGAGGGTGCGACTCGAACTTTTAGAATACTGTTGGAGAGACTACGAAGGCGTGCTTCCCTAAGACGCGGTCTCCGGCGGCTTAGACACCTCGGGCAAACTGATCTTCATCGGGCAAGTTTTATTCGAAGGGATGCTGATTCCGGGTAAAATTTTCAGAAATGACAAGCGAATTTATATCGAATGGGCTGGTATGGAGAAAGCCGTGGAAGCGAATATTAAAGTATGCTCCACATTACCTTCAAGGGTACCTCAGTGCTTCTTTGTAGGTTTTGTGTAGCAGTCACGCCTACAAGTTCGACTGGCTCCAAACTAGTAACGCTAACTTTTACTTGCTGCACGACAAAATTCTGATCAAAGGAGGTTATGAGCCCAATTTCTTCACTTACATCGGAAGGATCAAGATAGGCGAAACGGTTAACATTGGTAAAGTAATATGCGCGTCGGACTGTTTGGGACTATACACGACGAAGAATGGATCGCTCAATCTTTATACGCATTTCCAAGTGTTGGCCTATAACCCTCTGATGGAACATGCCAATGTTATTTGGTAAAAAAATCAGGACCTAATCTGTGACAAATTTGAGTTGATATCTAATAAATAATATTGTCAATTGACATTTTCTGTGAGCTTCAATTGACATCATGTATATCAATCGTTAATTGGCGGATGCTATCGGTTGGCAACGGTGAATTGACGTTCGGGTCAATTGGTAATTGACCTTTAGTGTTAAATTAGTGGCAGATTGTGTCAATTGGCATGTGCACCTTTTCCAACAGCCTAAGTATTTTATTGTCATATTAGTACTTGATTGTATCCGTAAAAATCCAATATGGCGACTATAATAAGAAATAAGAAAGTAGTAACCAGTAGTAAACAAGAGTTTCAGAAGGTAGCTAAAAGAATCATCAAATCAGAATTACCTTCAAGAGAAAGTTTAGACAGAAACATAATACTTTTAACTGAGGTATATAGGTAATAGACAAATACAATTGTTTGCTCAGGTGGGGAATGTGCAGAATGAAGATCACAAAGTAGTCGTTAAGGAACAATTTTTATATTTTAGGGATAAAGCTTTTGCAATTATTCGATGCCCACATATTGTACCAAAAGGTTTATTAAAAATCTAGGCAGATAATAATGATATTGAGTTAAGAGTTCGGAAATTTGAAAACTGAGTCAATACCGTCTGTAAGTAACAAAATGGAGGATATTTAATACTCGATAGTTCTCAAATCTTATTCTGGTGATTCAGATAATCTAAATGCATTTTTAAATTTCTTAGATTTGGCAAAACGCATCACTACGACAGAAAATTTAAATTTATTTGTACAATTTATCAAAACCAGGTTAGAATTCTGGAAGAGCTTTGGAAGTCAGTCCTATACAAATGTGAATCCTATGAGGAAATTCGAAATGCATTAAAGGCCAACATTAAACCAGATTCTTCTGAGGTAATAAGTAGAAGCTTTTAGCATTAAGAACGTGGAAGGAACCTCGGATTCAAAAGCTGAATCAATGGTTGAAAAGTCTAGTAAAATCAAATTCTTGCTAGTGGCAATTCAACAGCCTCAAGGAAGTACTTGCAAAATTTGTAGTTGAAATTAGTGACTAGGAAACGGATGGATAAATTTTAGCGTAGGTATATAATAGAAATAGGTTCCACGGTACATCAATAAATCATTATAGAGGAAATTACTCTAGCTGCGGTACATCGGGAAATTTCTTTAGGGGAAATACACCAACAAATCGTTTCAGAGGAAATCAAATGACCGCACAACTTCAAACGTTTTTACCAGAATAATAGGTAGTACGGGTGGAGGTTACTCCCAAAATCCAAATATTAGGCTATATCTGAATTCGGAAAATGGGCAAAACCCAGGGCCGCACCCCCTGGGAGACAATTAAACCAACACAGAGATGTTAATATTTTTCACATGAATATCTTATTCAGATTATGTCAATTATTTACTCTCCGCAATCTCATTCGAATTTAAGTTTTCTAGTAGATACTCAGATGTTCATGAACCTAGCAGAGCAAGGTCAGTAGAATACAACAAACATATTGCATAGGTAATTAGGTGCTAATTAAGTGCCCTATTCCCGAATTAAATGCTCCTTTTTTTTTAATTATTACATGTTTTGCCAGGTTCATATGAACTCAGCAGAACACTACCTCAAAAAACCAAGAAAATGAAAAGTGAACTAACTATAATTAAGTGCTAATTAGATGCTAATTAAGTGCACTATTCCCGAATTAAATGCTCCTTTTTTTTTTAAATTATTACATGTTCTGCCACGTACATATGAACTCATCAGAGCATTACCTCAAAAAACCAAGGAAATAAAAATCGAACTAACTACAATTAGGTGCTAATTAAGTGCCCTATCGCCGAATTAAATGCTCCTTTTTTTAATTATTACATGTTCTGCTAGGTTCATAATTTAAAAAAAAAGGAGCATTTAATTCGGGACTTAATTAGCACCTAATTATCCAATATGTTTGATTGTGTTCTGCTGACCTTGCTCTGCTAGGTTAATGGACATGATACTCAGGCAGATATATCAGTTATTAAAAGTGGATCTATATATAACGGATAATAATACAGTTAATAAACGAAAATTACGTAAATATAAAAGAAATAACAGAGAACACTGTTACTGAACACTTTCGGTTAATTCTCATGCTTTTGAACATACATTTCAGGTAGTAGAGGAAATTTTCCCCATCCCAGCGGACGGAATTTTGGGTAAAGATTTTATAAAGAAATATTATTACACGATTATGAAACAATGATTTTTACAATAAAATTTCCATATTATGAAGTTAGCTTACCGATACCTCAAAGTCCAGATCAGGATGCAATAGTAATTCCACCCAGATGTGAAGTATTTAGATCTTTTAAACTTAAAGGTACTGATAAATAATAGTAGAATGTTAATTACAGAAGATATATACCCAAATTTGATATTTTGGCACAGAAACATCCAATTGAAAAGAGAAAGTTTGGTCGAAATTATCACAAGCAAATAACACTTCTAATTTGGGTAGAGTTAGGTTTATGAATTTGCAGATATATTTGCATTGGAGGAGGATACAGCTTCAGTCAATAATTAAAACTACGCCCCCAGTGTATATTAAAAATTATAGATTACCTTATTTTCATAAAAAAGAGATTAACAAACATATAGATAAAATGTTAAAATCTGGCATAATATAGCATAGTAGATCTGCATATAATTCCCCACTGATTTTAGTACCTCAGAAATCCACAAACGGTGAGAGGAAATGGAGGATGTGTATTGATTTTAGATTAATTAAAAAAAAATCAATTCCAGATAATTCCCATTACCACGTGTCGGTGTCGATGACGTGTTAGATAACCTGGGTAGAGCAATAGCTATTTGTATAACAAAGGATGAAAGTTAAAGATTCCCTCCCGCGTGTGAAGTTTAATGCCCGACACGAAGCGGAGGGCAGTAATCACACAAGGGAGGGATATGTATACTTTCCTCCAGAGTTATACATATGATTTTTTCTACTACCTCAACTTTAATTTAGCAAAGATAATTAATTTTTACGGTAAGATGACTGCTTGCCATCTAGTTACACTAAAAAATTTAGGATGTATCCATGGATGAGCTAATTAAATTGACATTGCATGATATTCAGGATAATGGAGACATATTAGTTGTGAAAATACCCGATAGCAAAACAAAAATGCAAAGAACATTTGTAGTCACTAACGAAACCATTAATGGAACAAGTGTACATGGAATTTATGGAAAATATGTTTCATTGCGCTCTGTTAAAGCTAAACATACAAGATTTTTTGTTAATTACGTAAAAGGGAAGTGCACCATCCAAGTCATAGGAAAAAAAATTGCCATAAAATACCATATAAAATTGCAAAGTACCTCGAGCTACCAGATGCAGAAGGTTATACTGGGCATAGTTTTCGGCGCACCTCCGCGTTGGTTGATGCTGGAGGAGATTTATCGAGTTTAAAGAGACACGGAGGATGACGCTCTACCAACGTAGCCGAGGGCTATTTAGAAGAATCAATCGTAAAAAAAGTAAAGTTTCTAACCAAATTATAAGTATGCGGAATGCCCTCCACAAAAGTTTCTGGAGAACATCAAATGAACTCTAAGAACATTGAAAGTACAGGTTTCAATGTTAATCAATCTTTCTCACCTTTTTCTGCTAACATTACTTTCAACAATGTTACTAATTGCACCTTTAAGTTCAATTCTTCTACTAGCACTGAGAATAATAAGTATATATAAAGTTAGTTGTATAATTGAAGGATATTTTGTTTACTTATAAGCTTACGTATATATGGAGTTGAGGGAGGAAAAACTTAGGGAGGAAAAGTGCAGCTTTCGACCCTCAAAACGGGGCGAGAAATGATATTTTCTTAAGAGGTAGTAGGAAAAAGATTTTTCAATCTTAGATTCATTTTCAGCATTTCATCAAGTCAAGTTACATCCAGATTCTCGAAATATTACTTCATTTAGTACAGATCAAGGTAGTTTTCAGTATACAGTTTTGGAATTACTAATGTTGCTCCTAATTCTTTTCAGAGCGAATGATGTCGATTGTTTATTCTGGTTTACCACCGGCTATCTTGTTTTTTAAACTTAGATGATTTAATGATGATTTGAATTCATCGCAATTAAGATTTGCGTACCCATCTGTTATACATTTTGACATTTATGTCAATTTTTCTCTACAAATTTGGAGATGCAACGGTCCATTCAAAAATTCATATGGTATAATTGAGTGCTCATATAATTGAATTATAATCGGATCCTTAAAGTCTATACGCAATTTTTTGAGTGACTGCTGAAAGTTTTGAAAAAGTTTCTAAGATTGCTACGATTTTTGTAAATTAGCAATCAAAAAATGTAAAAAGCTTCAGTTTTTCATATTGCAACTACTATTTCTGATAGCAGAAATGAATGTATGTAGGTTTGAATTTTAGGAACACTTTTATTAAAATTCTGTATACCAGTAGTTTTTGAGTTATTGGCCTTTTATTATTCTCACCATAAATAACAAACAAATCAAAAACAACTCAATGCGGATGCGTAGAATCCAAAACAATTCGTACTTTTTCGATCAGACTTCTCAATCAAAAGTTATAGACCAATTTCGAAAGAAAATTCAAAGGGCTGTAACTTTTGAACTAATAGCCCAATCTTGGAACTGTTTGAAATTATGGATTCTACAGGCCACGTTCTATAAGAAAAATTTATTTCCGGGACGATCCATAGTGAAAATTGGACGTACTGACATTTCAAATGAAACGATTTCTTCCAAAGCCTATACCACATCTAACAAAAGAATATGAATATTTCTTTCAAGAAATTTCAATAATTCAAAAACTAGCGGATATAGCATACAGAATGTCAAAGTTAATTTTTGGTAAACAAATAGGTATCATTATTTGATTTTCTTTAAAGGTAATCCTGTTGAACCTATTTACAATGTAAAAACATTTGCGAAAGAAGTTAAATACAGATTACAATTAGCTCATAAGAAAATTCAAGATTATTTGAATTTCAATAAATTAAAAACCAAAATGTATTACGCCAACAAAATCTCGAACAAAATTAACAAAATTTGTTAAAGCATTACTTGTAAATGATAGCAATAAGCAATGTATAAAGGTTCATACATTGTTAAAGAAATTTACGACCTTAAAGTTTTAATTTTTAATCCATGTAACAATAATACTAGTTTGGTTCATAAGAATAGGATTAGGAAATATTTTGTACCTATAGGAATCTATTATTAATTATCACCCGCAATTCGCATTTTGGTAGATTTAGCTAAAAACCCTTCACAAAATATTTGGGGCACTTTTCATAGCTCGGGCTTCTATTGGCGGCACGAGAAAGAGAGACCGCCATTCGAGATTTAAGAAACTTTAAACCGCGTGACAAAATTCGCAGCAGAAGATACCTTTTGGGTGCCCGAAGTCAAGTACCCCTCGAAGACGGGCGCCTTGCAAAAGGTGGTTAATTTCGGCACTGGGAAAAAACAAAATTCCGCCACGCAGGAGTCGTGCGCGTTTACAAGATCTCTCCGACGACACCAATTTGAAAACTGTGGAAGAAAAAAAACTGAAAAATCTCTAGATTAGCACACCACGCTCGGGATGGCGCCCAGATGTCGCCGACACCACATCAAGTAGCATCGTCCCTAAAGTTGTTAATTACACGACCCGGTAGGTACATGTACAGTATGTACACTCCTCGCCTTTCTACAAGCGTTCTTCTACTCGCCCGCATTTGCCCCCAGCCAGCCAGCCTGCCAGCCGGCCAAAGTGAGATTAAAAGCTACATTTTTCCAAATAAATTTTCAAAAATTAATAAAATAAATATTGTCATGGTCAAAATCAAACACCCCGTTTCCGAAATAGACAAACTAAAATCTATCAGTGCAAATTCATTTAGTGACGTGCGATAAAAATGGGAATGTACCCTCCCCTATTTATTTTCTTAATTTCTTTTTTAGGGAGGTGAAATGGAATAAAGTATAATATACAGTTCTATTTGAAGGTTAGGGCCTAAAATAAATAAATTATGTAACGGAGGAATTTGTGCTTACATAGGCAAATGAAGTCAAAAACGAATGATATATAGCGCTCCATTATTTTAATGTTGGAGGGCTAAAATCGTAAAGGTAGGTATCCCCCAAATTTTTATTTTTTCAGAATCTGTTTTTAGGGAAATGCGAAATGAGAAATGCAAACAAATGAAGTATATTGCGTTCAATTAATTTAATGTTGAGTGGTCAAACAAAATCGTGAAGTTGCCCCCCCCCCCTCCATAGTATTTTCCCAAGTAAATTCGTCACCAGATATTTGAGGTTAATGCGAATTTTTCGAAGCTGAATATCGTTGGGGCGCCGAAAATATTGAAATTTGTCGCACACCGATTTCTTATTGGTCATTAGGAAAAAGCGAAATGCTCCCCTTCTAAACAGAGATAGAACAATACGTTAAAATCCTACCTTCCGATTTTCCGCGCAGAACTTATTGACCATCTCCGAAATCTGCTGGGCGCGAGACGTATGCAACGAGAACCTCCCCTGAGGTCCCTCGAAGTAAACGGTATTTGGCCTGGACGCTGAAAACTTCCTCAGATCTCCCAGCGCGACCGAAGTAATCACGTGAAGGTTACTGCCTTCCCTCCGCACCAAATGCACTCCCCAATGGGAGACGGCGAGCAGCTGCACGTCCGACAACTACAAACAGAACTTCACCACAAATTCTCAGTGGGGGGGTAGTACCTGCGCCGCTCCGGAAACGGGGAAGAATCTCGCAAAGTACAGCGGCCAGGTTCGCGCGAGCTCGACGATGCTCTTCTTGATGTGGGCGCGATGGGGCGAGTTCAAGTTTTCCGGTTTCACGCCGTAACCGGAAAGCATGTTCATGCCGGTTCTGCGATCCTCCTGGCTCAGCCGCAAGCAGGGCGTCGTCCCGTAAATGTCGGAAACGATTTGGCAGAACACCAAATGCAAAGCGGCGGGAGGTCCCAGTGACTCTCCCGGTAAGAAGACCTCCTTACGTATACGCAGTGACCACGGAACGCGATTGTACGCAACGTAACCGTTAGGTCCCGGTGGCAGGGGACGATTTTGAGACTTGGGGGAGTGCTGACTGTCCGAGCCGATGCTGAGCGGAACTGGGGACTTCGACAGTGGAGGCGTCTGTATCGGTTGCATAAACTCCGGCCAGTCGGAAGCTGGAAGCACATCTGTAACTCGGTGAAAGTCAAACGTAACCAACTTACATTCGAGCTTTTCGGTCTTTTCGGTGTTGATCGTGGAGACGGAATGCTTCTTCTCCCGTTCTTTTGCGACCTTATTCATTTGGTGCGTTCTGAAGGTGGGCCTTTCCGTCGGTTCGTGGTCCTTGGCCTGCGCCTTGGGCTTAGGTTCGTCGTCCCAGTGCTCGTTCATTGCCGCGACCATGCTTCGTCGCGTTACGTTCTGTTCCATTTTTATAATTTCGCTTTGATCCCAGCTGTCTTTGCGATTTGCGTGGTCAAACTTTGCCCAGTTGCTCGCGCCGTCGTCTTGAGTGTCTTGGGTTAGCGAACTTTGTATGTCCCAGTTCGCGCTGAACGAATTTCGTTTGGAATTGCTCTGCTCGACGAGGTTCTGATGGACTCCGAACGTGTCGCGTTCTTGACGTTGAGCCATGAAAGAATCGCGAAAGGGTTCGGGTTGGGGCGGGGGTTGCTGCGGGCGTACGGGCGGGGGAGGCGCGGGCACTGATGGTACTGGCGGTATTGAGCTGGGACTTATGGGGATTGGGGGCGGAGGTGATCGCCAATTCGAGCCCGGCCAGTTTGTCGGGGATTTCGTTTCGGGGCTCGATGAACTACTCTTCTGCAAACTATCAACGGAGTCGCCCCATCTACCCGTCAACTGCTGTTCCAGCATCATTTTTCTGGTATCCTCAAGTTTATTAACCACTCGAGCCGGTTGGTCAACTTTGCTGCTGGTGGAGCGCACGGAGTGGTTTGCTGTAACCTGCTCTAACCTCTGGCGCATCTCGGAGCTTAGCTTCAGCTTGCCTACGCTTCCCGGGGAGGGGCGATTGACACCAATTTCAAAACTGCGCCGACTACTTCTCTTGGTGGTTTTCTCGGGTTCGCGGACGATGGGCTCGAAATCGAGCTCCTCCCATTCGGAAGATGACTGTTGGACTACCGTGATGGAACTTTGTTGGGAGTAACCATTAACGACGCAGATCTGTTCCTTGTTCGGTGTGATTTTTCTTTGATTCTGCCGCAGTTTGAATTGCATGAAGTCTTCGCCGGCTTCTGGAT
Source organism: Photinus pyralis (assembly GCF_008802855.1). Lineage (NCBI taxonomy): Eukaryota > Metazoa > Arthropoda > Insecta > Coleoptera > Lampyridae > Photinus > Photinus pyralis. Next base: position 3,062,665 of record NW_022170819.1, read on the forward strand.
TGCTGCCATCTTTAGGAGGTGGCCATCGCCATTTCCCAATGCGAACAGTTTTCGCTCTTCCGTAGGGATCCATGAACGGTCTACTTTCGGACGGATCGCTCGGGTCTATCGGCGGCGGCATTGGGGGAGGCGGAGGCACACCGCTTCGGCTAACACTCATGGTGGACTCTACACTTTGCTTCCGTAGCTTCAAGTCAATCATTGAGTTATTGCTGGGCGAACTGCTTTTTCGACTGATGTTGCTGGTTTTGAAGCTGCTCTTACGGTCTGGACTTCGAGAGCTTTTCGCCGCGGTGCCGTCGACAGCTTTACCATCTGGGACACTCTGCTGCGTCAGCAACTGTTGTAGGGCTTGGTTTTGGGCGAGCAGCTGTTGCTGAATCTGAATATTTTGAGCCATGGCGGACTGAAGAAACGCCCGCTGCAGGTTCTGTTGGTATCCTGCGATATCGGCGTTTGGTGGAATGTTATACATCGGCATGAATCCGTCCTGCCCCGTTCCCAGAACCGGCATTATCATAGGCTGTGGGCTGACAAGGGGCGCGGGGATCGCTGAGAAGTTATATCCAGAAGTGCTAGATTGCTGATGGGCTGTACCACCACCCTTGATGCTATCCACCAAATTGTGCTTTTCCGCTAGATTTTTTAGGCTATCATTGATGAAGATTGGACGAAATAGGTCGCTAATGTAATCGTCAACGCTACCATCGTTTTGCTTCGCGTCGTCACTACGCGTTATGCTTTCCACTTCTTTATCAAGCACGATGCTGCTGTCTTGGCTGGTTGTACGGCTTCTCTCACCCCCACCTTTAATTTTACTCACTAAAAACTGCGAATCGGACATGTCTACTGTAGCTGTTCCAACAGGTTCCATCAACTGACTTAGAAACTGATCGAACGCGTCAATTGGGTTTTCTACCTCGCCACCGCCCTTGATGCTCGCGGCCAACGAGCGAGCGTCGCTGAGCTCATCCAAGTTCCCATCCAAAACCGGACTGAACAGCTCGTCCAGGAACTGATCAACGTCAGAAGCTTGACTCGGTACCCGTACCCGCCTCACGTGACTTGCCAAACTGGGCGTCTCACTGGTATCCGACATGGCCGAGCTTCGAACCGCAAACTCGGACCTTTCAATTTGCGCCCTGCTCGAGTGCGACCCGGGCGGCGCCTTCTTTCCGGCGTACTGCGACTTGATGTAACGCGGCCCCTCCTTCTGGGAGGTAGCGATGCTAGAAATGTCCGGGTATTCGAAGTCCATTGCGTCCTTTTGCATGTACGCGTTATTGGTTAACACAGGTTTAATGGGGGCCAACTGCTCCACCGAGTGGTACCGGTCGTTGAGTACCGACTGGCTGAGACCCAAGGTGATGAGGGGAGTGCTGGGCTCGGGCTCGCTCAGCAGATTGTCTAGGCTTCGCGATCTGACCTTTTCAATGTCGAAGTATCTTTCGTTAAGTGCGGAGGTGCGAGATAAGGCTTCTCGCGATGATTTGCGCGTCGGGCTCTCAGAGATCACCAACGATGCCCGCTGAGAGGAATACTCTTGACTAGACGATGATTTTCTGGAACCGACGTGATCAGTTGGTGACGGATTGCTGTGGTGTGGCGAGGAATGGCGCGAGGTTTCCTGGGCCATTTTGCTCGAGGCCGGTGGTTCCGGTGGTGGTACCTAAACAAAGTCAATATTACAACACTGGGGGATATCGGAGTATTACCTGTGGACGAACAGGACTAGGCGCGTGGTCAATCTCGACGGGATGGTGTTGGCGCACTCCCACCTTAAGAAGCTGCGATCTATGAATCGGGAATGAGGGACACATTTCAAGCTCGGACACTAAGTCAAACACGTAGTCCAAACCGTTGCTGTCGGTTGTAACGCCAGCATCGTCAATTACAACGGTCCAGCCGTTCATGGGCAAGCCCAAAGTGTTCAAAGCTATTCCGGCAGCTTCTTCGCATGTTGTCCACGAGTCCACGTTAATTGTTGACGACGTACTGTCCGAAAACAGTAGAGGAAATGCCATGTTCGTCTTCTGGCGCGTGCTTCTCCATTCCAACAGCGAAGGGGGCAAGGATCTCGAATACGGAACCTTTTGCAACCCCCTCAGCACCATCCGCTGCAAGCTCTCCTTGTATCTTGGTGGGGCCGAATCGGTGATATATTTAAGAAGGTACTTGCTAAGCGGGGGACTTGGTTGGAAGCAGCACAGACAATGAGCCATGAGCTGCCAAATCCTGTCGGAGTTTTCGTTTTTGTACGCCTGATTGCAAAGTTGCACGAGCAGCTCGTCACGCAAGCCTCGAGAACTGAGACCCTTGTGAACGATGTAATCGGCGAGCGCTCGCTCTTTGGCGCCGGTCAGCTGACCATCATTCGTCCATCGCAAAATTAGCTTGAAGAGCGCGACCGAGTCTTGAAAGTCTTGGTCGCGGGCAGCCGCCTTAGACAGAAACGGGGCGCTGATCGGCTCGCGCCGGTACCCGAAGTCGGCCCCCTTGAAGTAGACCGAGCTAAATTTGTTAAACTCGAATTGGTTGAGGTCGGAAGGTAAGTTGATCGGGGACGGACGTCCGTGGACGTTGCCGGATACTTTGATTAAATTGCGCTCGGTGTGCGGAGGAGTGTACTCTTCCAACTTGGAGAAAATGAAGGCCAACTCCGCTGGGATTTCCAAGTGATGAACGGCCGCTGCTCTGGTATTACGTTGATTTTCCCTAAGCATCTTCTGCTTGGCACGCTCTTGAGCTTGCCTCTCCGCTTCTAACCGTTTCTTCAGCTCCGCCTTTCGAGCTGCGTAACGCCGCCGCTCCATTCGGCCTCGGTGGAGCGCTTGCGCCTTGATCACCCCAGTCTTTAACGTCTTGTACAATTTCCTTTGCCTATACCCCTTCCAATTACGCTGTAAAACTATAGCGCTACGTTTCACGGATTGGAAATTCTTCCTCGCCAAATATCCGCGAATGTTCTTCTGAATCATTAGCGCCGCCCCGCGCAGTTGGTCAGTGCGTGTCATCTCCAAACGTCTCAAAAGGCTTTCACGGAGGAATACCCTCGACGCACCCAGTTGGTAATCAGGACCTACTGTACCAGTCGGAGGCATTTGGTCTAAAACTGTTCGGCACAAATCTCTGTAAGGGCCCCCGCGTTGTAAACCAATGGGTAGTAGGTACCTGAAGGTCAAACTATAACTTGCCATACCCACGGAGGGTTTTTACCTGTAACGATCGACAAACTCCTGAAACTTCATCCTAACAGGATAACCCGCTTGCCTGATGTGAATCGTTTCGAGCATCCCCGAGTAGCGCAGCTGCTCGATTACCACCGGCATGTCAAACTTCATGGGGCTTTTATCGTTGTTGGGTTTAATACAGCGAACAAACCACGGCTGACATCGAGCCATCGACTCGAGGAGTTGATGCAAGCTATCCCCGAACCTGCGCAAGACGGTTATCATCAGACATGAGAGTAAGTGGTAGCTCACCGAGCAGCGACGGTTGGTGTGCGCGGCTTCATTGTAACAAAGCGCCCATTTGCCCCCTTCGGAAGAGTACGCATTTGCGCCTGGTTCAGCAGCGGGCGTGCAATGGCGCTAACCAAAGGTTCCTTGCTCGACGCCAGCAACTCGACAATCTCAGGCCTTAGAACGTCCCGGTTCTTGTCTAGGAAACCTTCCACGGAATACCACACTTGCCCCGCGAAGTGGCGAATCTGCAACAGACCTTTAGAAGACAGTCCGAAGTAAGCCGCGCACGCTTACGGCAAACTCTCGGCCTCCAACTCGTGGCCTGCAGTAAAACTCGTTCAGCGCGTGATTATAGTGACACTTCTCCAAGAACGAGTGATCGGACGCCTTCGGAAAGTTACTTTCGTCGTCTAACAAATGAAGGATCCCCACCGGTTTCTTGCCCAAGAGATGAATGACCGGCGTGTTGTCGTTCCACGCGAGATTTGTCCACTCCAACTTCTCCCTCGCGTACTCCTGCTGCTCCAGCTTGAAGACGTGCTTGTTGAAGTGGAGCTGGAGCGATTCCGACGCGTAATTGATGCACAGCTGCTCGAAGGAGTTCTCCGCGAGGTTTTCAAAGCCGAAAATGTCAAGAAGGGATATTCGCGAGGCATCGTGGAGGCCACCGCGTTGTACTATTGAATTGACTCGTGTTACTAACCTGAAAGCAACGAAATATTGATTGATTTGTGCTCGAACCAACGGTGTGCTGGTGCCGGAATGCGCTCTCTGGTTTTGTCGGTAAAAAACATTTTTTTTGGGTTAAATTTACACCAAAATAAAAAAAATCATATCACTAGCATCCTTTGACTTCGCAAATGTTCAAGAAAAATGCATAAGGAGGCCCGTCGATATTGAATTCTTCTGGTAACGGAAAGTTCTCTTGGTTAAAATGGGCTCAATTTCGGTAGCTAATTTCACTTGTAAATGGAAATTTACCTAGAAGATTTTGATCTGTGTACGTAACTACGTTTACTGAACTTTATTACCGTTTATAATTCTTAGAAACTCCTCAGTAAGCACTTACTCCAAATTGTGGTTATAATTATAATCTGCCAATTGAACTGAATTTATAATTGAAACTATCGACAGTTTTAGTTACAATTTCGCCACTCTTATGTACTATTTAATTAAACGTCGCATGCGATTTTCTTAACAGAACAGTGGCAACTCACCCTGTCCCCGTATTCATAACTCCGCACCCCAAGTGTGCTGTAAGTGATATAATTTTAATAACTTGAAAAATTGAGCAAGCCTAAAGCATACGGAAATTTATTATTCAAGGGCGGTTTAAGGGTTGTTTATACATTATTTAAACATAATCTATCAACGAAATAAAAATGTTCACTGTATTACGAAATTTACAACCCCCGCATTATAAGTATGCTGCAAGTGATAGTTTTAATAACTTTAATAATTGAGAAAGCCTAAAGCATACGGAAATTTATTATTCAAAGGCAGTTTAAGGGTTGTTTATACATTATTTAAACATAATCGACCATAAAAATAAAAATGTTCACTGTACTACGAAAGTTATAACTCCCGCACCCTAAGTATGTTATAAGTGATAGTTTTAATAAATAACTTGAAAAATTGAGAAAGCCTAAAGCATACGGAAATTTATTATTCAAGGGCAGTTTAAGGGTTGTTATTTAAACATAATCTATCAACGAAATAAAAATGTTCACTGTACTACGAAAGTTACAACCCCCGCACCCTAAGTATGTTGTAAGTGATAGTTTTAATAACTTGAAAAATTGAGAAAGCCTAAAGCATACGGAAATTTATTATTCAAGGGCAGTTTAATTAAAAAAATTTTACACTCACTACCCCTTCAAAATCTTCACCCTATGACCTTAACAAATTTTTTTTCGCACAGAACAGATTATTATGAGTAGAAAATCCTTACAAAAACTGGTTTGTGTACGATAAACGGTTCCGGAGATATTCGCCAAAATCAAATTTTTTTCAATTTCAACACCCTGTATCTGGAAAATGTTGCATTTTAGAGGGTAGGTTAATACATTTTTTTTTAATTTTTTGACGAGCTATCACATCCTGAAGTCTTGCGCATATATTATGAAACACCCTGCATATCCTCATATACAATAAGAGTAACATTTGTCGTACATAAAAAATTCTTGTTTCTTTAAGTGATTATCTTGAATTGGTTCAAAATCAACCCTATAAATTTGAATTTAAGTACCAGCCCTCGCTATTTTGAAATGAATTATTTTTTTTTGAAGTTCTCCTTTACTTAATATTTTCATATACAATGAGAGGGGTGTAACTTTTGTCGTAGATAAAAAATTCTTGTTTCTTTAATTGACTATCTTTAAATGGTTCAAAAGCATCCCTATAAAATTGAATTTAAGTACCAGCCTCCGATATTTTGAAGTGACTTAATTTTTTTAGAAATTCTCTCTTACTTATTATCCTCATATACATGAGAGGGTGTAACTTTTGTCGTACATAAAAAATTATTGTTTCTTTAATTGATTATCTTTAAATGGTTCAAAAGCATCCATATAAATAGGGTGTATCTGTATAGGGTGCATAGGGGTAGAAAATGAGTCCCCCCTCCCCCACTATTTGCCGGAAATACACGTTTTGAAGCACCGGGAATCAAAATCGAACAAAACCTTCATTATGTCGGTCTGTCTGTACCAAGGTCCGTATATTCTCAATTCCGACTAAACGGTTGAACCGCTTGGGACCAAATTTGGTACACATATTGTTTTATGTTGTTTTTTTTTATTTCCCCCCGTACCCGAAAAGAGCGCAGGGCGCTTATATTACGTTCTTGTTAGGAACAATTGCGAAGATACCTTTAAATTAAAAGTTGAAAATAGGACACCCTGTACACTGTGGTTATAACCACCGGAATGTGTAATCATAAGAGTCATTAACAATCTCCACAATTGAGATCGATAAAGTTGGCACCCCCACTTTGCCCAAATCAAGTAAAAATATACCTATAATTTAGGACTAATTTAAACACTAATTTGTACCCAAATTAGATTTTTATTGTTTACGCAAATTGTACAATATTTAAACAATTTTATACTAACTAGAAATCCAGTTAGCACCCCATTTTTACCGATTGAAATTAGTCTTGAATTCATAGTTTTTTGATGCGATTAATAAAATTTCAATCCGAAAAAGTGGGGGTGCTAACTTTGAGTTCAAGTTAGCACCCCCCACCTCGGTTTTCCGGCAGAACCAAGCGAGTGCAAATTTTAATTTTGTAGGTACAAATTAGATTAATTAGTCCTAAATTATAGGCATATTTTTACTTGATTTAGGCAAAGTGGGGGTGCCAACTTTATTATTATCTTCAATTGGTAGAATATCGCTCAGATTCCATTGTTATAAAAAAATCTTTAATGGAAACCGTGTTTTGAGACTACTACTGGTATTTACGTACACTCCTATTTATCGCAATTTTGATAACGTGGTGTATAAACACTATCATTGTTCGAAAAAATCCAGAGCTGATAATTAGTTGTGCCTTTTTACATTGCGAAGGTAATGTGGATAACCAATACAGAAAAATATGAGACAGTCACGCCCTAATTTAATTCTAAGGTGGTATTTTGAAGAGGGTCCAGGTGCTTTTACCCTGACAGTAGTCGAGGGGCTTCGAATTCTATTCTACCGTGTGTGAAAACGTCTCCAAAAGTCAGTTTCTCGGCAATCATCAAGGATGGAAAAACAAAACCTTTGCCTCACTTTTCACACATATGCCCTTTACTGTTTTGAATTGCTCGTTCTTAGACCATTGTCACTTTCGAAACAAACGATAGTCTGACGAAGGCGAAGTGGTCCTTCAATTCGGCTCCATTAATTACGTCACACCTCGTGCGATATTTTTTGTCGGGATCACCGACGACTTTTGTTCCGAATTGAAACGCCTAAACTAAAATCGAACTGTACGAGATTTTATTATTCCGTATCCATTAGTTACTTATATAACCTGACCCAGATAAGTTCTGCAGACTATTTTTCTTCACCTAAACTCCCATAAAAGCATTGCATTGTAAAAATACGACCCAATAAATATGAATTATGTGTTGTACAACGAAAAGATCTCCAATAATTGAGCATGTCACCGGCCCAATTGCAATTTAATAAGTTACCACAATATTTGATCGAAGTAAATAGCATTAGATGGCCTTCGTCGCGTCAGTCCACCGGTATTAGTTACTTAATTAAATATTGACTGCCCGAGGCTTATTTACCAAATTTTTGCAGGTTACCATAGCAACCGAATTGGGAAGAATAGTGACGTACATGCAGCTCGAACGCTCCGAGGTGGCCTTTTACGTTTACACCAATGCGAACGGCAGCACGCCGAGGTAAGTGGAAATTTGCATCTCAGCCTGAGATCTCAGCCAACTGGTCGTTTCAGCATCGACATCTCGCAACGTTTCGAGGTGACCGACAGCGCGTTGCAAAACATCACGAATTTTCCGCCGGTGTCGCTGCCGCAGGAAGGCGGCGGAATCGTCGAAATGGACCTGACGGCCTTCCGGAACCGTCTCAACGAGTTTAGGTACTTAGAGCGAACGGTGGCGGTGATGATGATGATGACTGACCGTGGACGGTTTTTAGGCAGAAGATTAGCTCGGAGGAGAGCAGCATGTCGGAGATTTTGCAGTGGTACACCACCGTGAACGCCGCGATGCTGGATCATCTCACTAATCAGATTAAGGAGACGGACAATAGTGGCGTGTGGCGGTAAGTGTTTTCTTTCTTTGAGATATAAAGGATTCGTATCGTATGGGTAGCACTACCTAGGTACAGTCGTAGTATGACTGCCAGCTTTACATGCCCTCCGAAACATGGTAGTCAGGAGATGTTCTGTACCACTAAAAACTGGCAAGTTGTGGGATTCGAACTCACACCCGGTGAGGTTAGAGTCCGAGCCTTAAACCGATACACCAATAAACTGACGACATCTAATTAAAGTTGGCACATCATCAAATTCATGATGATTTTCGAATTGGTTAAACTTCTTGATTTAGGGATGATCTTAACCAGGCATACAAGAGTTTTAAGCTTTTATTTCGAAATATTTTTGTGGGTGATGGGAAAAGACTTCTTCGACTATTATGTTCTCCTGGTAACCAGACAAAGTTTTAAAAATCCTTAAAAGTCTTTAGATGTGTCTGAGAAACATTACTAGGTTTTTGTTTCTTTCAATGGATACATATTACACAGCCTTTAAAAATTTTTAATTAAATTTTAATTAATTTAAGGAATTTTATAAGACCTTTTAAAATCTCTAAATTTAAAGACATTAATGTTCGTAAAATTTCCACGATTTGCCATGAAAAATTTGGCCATTAATTATAATTAATGAAAAGACTTTTGAGCTCTTAAAAGATCTACCCTTTAAGAACCCTCTTAAAATTATCAAAACCTAGAAGTTCTTAAAGAAAAGAAAATAATTTTAAGCACTAAAGTCCTTACAGATTAAATCTCTTTTTAAGATCTTAAAATGCACTTTGAGAGTTTTACAGGTTTTTCCAGATGCGGATTGTTATATACTAAAATATTATTAAAGGCTTTTAAAGAATCTCTAATGCTCTTAAAGGCGTGTTAAAGGCGTGTTTTGCCTTTTTTGGGCTCTTTGCGTCTGTACAAGGCTCTTTGAGACACTTTTTTAAAAGATTGTGGGTAACACTGAAACCCTATTAAGAGTTTTAGAAAACTACTGAATACTGTGAAAAATAAACACATGCCCTTACAAACTTTTAGAGGCACCCGTAAATGAGAGGTTGGAACCGAAACCGTTCCGGAGTTGGTTCGTTTCATTTGAATTTGCATCTCATTGTTATTTTTTCTTTTAGAAATTTTGTTGTTTCCGTTTTAATTTGATCCTTTTTGTAACTTATTTCATTTAGATAAGGCGTTAGAAGCAAAATGCATCTGGTCGTTTGCAATAAACCTTATCGGGCGAAAATTAATTAACGCACGTGTTTTCTCTGTGAAAAATAAACACATACCCTTAAAAGCTTTTACAAACTTTTAGAGGCACCCGTAAATGAGAGGTTGGAACCGGAACCGTTCCGGAGTTGGTTCGTTTCATTTGAATTTGCATCTCATTGTTATTTTTTCTTTTAGAAATTTTGTAGTTTCCGTTTTAATTTGATCCGTTTTGTAACTTATTTCATTTAGATAAGGCGTTAGAAGCAAAATGCATCTGGTCGTTTGCAATAAATCTTATCGCACGTTTTAACACAAAAAGCTTTAGAGGCACCCGTAAATGAGAGGATTGGAACCGGAACCGTTCCGGAGTTGGTTCGTTTCATTTGAATTTGCATCTCATTGTTATTTTTTCTTTTAGAAATTTTGTAGTTTCCGTTTTAATTTGATCCGTTTTGTAACTTATTTCATTTAGATAAGGCGTTAGAAGCAAAATCTGGTCGTTTGCAGGTCGTTTGCAATAAATTATCGGGCGAAAATTAATTCGCATCTGGTCGTTTGCAATAAACCTTATCGGGCGAAAATTAATTAACGCACGTGTTTTCTCTGTGAAAAATAAACACATACCCTTAAAAGCTTTTACAAACTTTTAGAGGCACCCGTAAATCAGGGGTTGGAACCGGAACCGTTCTGGAGTTGGTTCGTTTCATTTGAATTTGCATCTCATTGTTATTTTTTCTTTTAGAAATTTTGTAGTTTCCGTTTTAATTTGATCCGTTTTGTAACTCTATTTCATTTAGATAAGGCGTTAGAAGCAAAATGCATCTGGTCGTTTGCAATAAACCTTATCGGGCGAAAATTAATTAACGCACGTGTTTTCTCTGTGAAAAATAAACACATGCCCTTAAAAGCTTTTACAAACTTTTAGAGGCACCCGTAAATGAGAGGATTGGAACCGGAACCGTTCCGGAGTTGGTTCGTTTCATTTGAATTTGCATCTCATTGTTATTTTTTCTTTTAGAAATTTTGTAGTTTCCGTTTTAATTTGATCCGTTTTGTAACTTATTTCATTTAGATAAGGCGTTAGAAGCAAAATGCATCTGGTCGTTTGCAATAAATCTTATCGGGCGAAAATTAATTAACGCACGTGTTTTCTCTGTGAAAAATAAACACATGCCCTTAAAAGCTTTTACAAACTTTTAGAGGCACCCGTAAATGAGAGGTTGGAACCGAAACCGTTCCGGAGTTGGTTCGTTTCATTTGAATTTGCATCTCATTGTTATTTTTTCTTTTAGAAATTTTGTTGTTTCCGTTTTAATTTGATCCTTTTTGTAACTTATTTCATTTAGATAAGGCGTTAGAAGCAAAATGCATCTGGTCGTTTGCAATAAACCTTATCGGGCGAACATTAATTAACACACCACGTGTTATCGCTGTTAAAAAATAGTGTAACGGTTTATTTTCTCCATTGCGCAGCAGCCAATATTTACTTGTTGAAAGGTCCTCGTAACTTTTAAACAGATGGCTCCATCTATTGTTGGAATTTAAACCAGGCCATTTTACCGCGCAGTGCGTATCGATTTTCACCTTCTTTCTGTCGAGAACCATACCAGGTTCATTAAAACCGACAGGTGAGTGGTTAGTTGAGAACGCATGGAATTTTAATTGCCATCATTCATATTTTATTAATCTCTGGCAATTGGATTAATTAAATTGTGGTTTCTGGAATAATTATTGCTTTTTTTCTGGTTTATCGTTCGGCTGTCACCTGTTATACGACAAATTGTTGCCTCATCTATAATTAGCGCTCTTATTTAAGGGGTATGTGCATTTTATGACACCAACGAAGAGGGTTTACCTTTGATTTCTTTTAGGGTTCTAGATTTAATATTAGTTCAAATTCAAATTTAATCCAAAGGTAAGGACCAGCTTAAGTTTCGTAGACGGAATTTTCTGGAATTGAATGACCGGATCATGAACCAGATTTGATATCGGGATTCGATCCTCTACAAAGAGACACCTTCCGTAACTCTTTCGCGTGTTAGTTAATAGCTATTTTGCCATTAGTACGGTTATATGATCGAGTTTGAAACGTGAATGTTCCTTTTTCTGGAGAGGTTAGCCGATTAAGTACCGTACCTGTTATAGACGCATACTACGAGTAGAGCGATGCCCTTCAGGCATTAGTCAATTAATTATAAACCGAGCTCTGCTGCTTGGGAGGTTTTCTTTTGGTTATTTGCAGGTTTTAGATGCGAGAACTGAGCTCACTTCTTGGCGTCGACGTATAATTGATCCAAGGTAAGAGTTGCATTTTACTTGTACTTGACCCTATACGTGCGAATTTTTGCCAGAAATATCAATTTATTTGTGGAAACTTGTTTTAAGATCCCGTAATCAATGCTCTACTGCAATCAAGATCCGAATTAATTAACAACTCTAATTCTCAGACTACACCTCGATTAACCTCGCCTCCAAAACTAATTCCTACTATTATCTTTACTAGGCGCTGCCCCATCTTAAAATCATGTGTAGTAATTAAGTTCGACATATTTTTAATTGCACTAATTGGAATCGTTATATTCAACAAAGCACGGAAATTTAGCTGTCTAATCTTCTCCTTGTGACCTAGTGCGGCGCTAGCAATTGTAACCTAATAGCACTAATAAAAAAGACGAAATATGATTTAACAACACCAAAATAGGAGAATGCTTTTATTTATCTTCCTACCATTGATGAGAGCTTAATTGAATTAAATAGACGTCTGAATAGACCCCACGACTTTCTTGTGTAACGGGAACCTGCTAATACATTTAAATTTTTTTTAGTTTTTTAAAGTATATTTGGGTTATAATAATACGATTGTATAAAATTTTATATGTACCGCTTCATATGAAGAGTGAACTAATTCATGGGAGCTTAATTGAATTAAATAGACGTCTGAATAGACTCCACGTTTCTCTTGTGTAACGGAAACCCGCTAATACATTTCAGTTTTTTTAGTTTTTCAAAGTATATTTAGGTTATAATAATACGATTGTATAAAATTTTATATGTACCGCTTCATATGAAGAGTGAACTAATTCATGAGAGCTTAATTGAATTAGATAAAATTTTTCTCTTGTGTAACGGAAGCCCGCTAATACATTTCAGTTTTTTTAGTTTTTCAAAGTATATTTAGGTTATAATAATACGCTTCATATGAAGAGTGAACGCGAGTAGGCTGTTTCACGCGCGTTTAAAAAAGATAGAAGCGAGTGGTCAAAGTTGGGTCAGTTCCGTGTGTATAAAGACGTGGCAACAGATTAGATAAGAATGCGGGTTTGCGATTAGTTAAAAGAAGACGTTTTGTCAGTGCAACACGGCGATATAGCAAAGGAATAGTAAAGAATAGTCGCATTTTGCCGATAGTCGTCTGCGAGAAATGTTAATCGAGAGGTTATTTTTTTGTGTTAGAAAAATAGAAAACAGGCTTCACATACGTGCAAGGCAATTACTAATTTTATAAGATCAAAGATTCATTTCAAAGTACGGCCTCCCATCTCATGCTTTCCTGATGCCAACATCTGTTCCAAACGACGGAATTAGAGGATTGGAAACTATCTCGTAGCTTTCCGATATTGAGGATAGCATGAACTGATTCTCATCTCATATTCTCCTGATACAATTACTGAAAGTAATTATTAGTATTAGGAGAACAGAAAACGGGTTTCACCTCACACTTTTCTGCTTGTACACTTTATCAAAAAACATATTAGGAGAGTAGAAACCGATTTTTAAATGCATGCTCATCTCATTCTGATTCTGATCATATGCAGAAATTAATTTTCATCTTATGGTCTCCTGATACAGTTACGTGCTCGCCTAATGACATCCCCTAGGTTTATTTTTTGTATTAGAACATAAGACGCTTTTCAAATACATGCTTTCATATTCTCTTGATACCAAAAATTAAATTCAAGATACGCCCTTTCATCTCATACTTTCCTGATGTGAACACATTTTCTAAGAGTGGTTGTTTACATGAGGAGGGTATAAAATTGTTCTCATAGGATACCTACTATCCTGATACCATCGCCTAAAGTAATCATCAGTATTAGGAGAACATAAAACGCTTTTTAAATTCGCACCGTCATCGGTGGCCCAATTTCACATATTAGGACAGCAGAACTTAATTTCTTTACACCTTTTTGAATGGCAATTATTTATAATAGGAGTCCCAAGATGAATTCCAAAATGCGTGCTTTCACACCAGGAGTGTATTCTGGTAGGATAAAATTTTCTATAAATATGATAAGGATAGCAGAAATTAATCTTCATCTCATACTCTCCTGATACCATCGCCGATATACCAGAACAAATTGTGGATATTAGGAAAACAGGAAGCAGTTTTCATGCCTTCTCCCCTCTTTCTCATTCACCAACAGTTTTCTTAGACGCAATAAGAGGAAATGAAACGGATTTTCAAATAGTCTTTCGCCTCATACCCTCCAAACATCTTATATTAAAGCATTTATTTGCATCAGGAGAGCATAAACTAATTCCCATCTCATACTCTCCTAATCTTTCCTGTTTGTTTCGCACATTCGCGCAATTCGGGCCTCTTTCAATATAGATCGAATACCATTCGCAAGTGGACATGGAATTTAAGGGACCACTAAAACCTTCTGTTAGCCTTGCGTGACAAATGACAATCAGAAAACGAATTCCTGCAGACTTTTGCGGCATTAAATCCATAAAAATAGCCGTATAAATAAAACCGCGCAAGTTTACCTTTGACCGATATTGCAAGTCCGAACTCGTCTAAGGAGATCTTTGACCCAGTGGGAGTGCTGCGATTGCTGAATGAGTAAATTGGGATCTATTTAATATGAGACCAATTTGTGAACACATGTTGGGGATTTTCTCGAGTAAGAAAGGAGCTGCAAATACCAAAAGACGCTGACCTTACCCTAGGGGAATTTTCAACTACGACGGAATCTCCGGATTCGACATTTCCAAATACGAAAACGGTATTATGCTTTTTATTGTAATTCGTTATTACTCAAAATACCGTAAATTATTACCGTGAAAGTGGATTAGCAAAGGAATCTTTTCCCAGAGAAGCGTCTCAAGTCGTCGCTAGTTTTACCGGAAGAGTTTCATCTACTTACATGCAGTGGCATACTAAATCCCCAATTCTTCAATCACAGAAACCACCTATCATTGTATTACTTTTAATCGAGACCAGAACAGTTTCTACTGTTTCAATTTTCTAAATCATCCAATTAACTTTCACAATGCAATGCAAATAACTTTTTCCATTTTCATAATCCCACTTCAACGCAACTTTAATTAAGATACAAAGCTTTCCTTTCGCTTTTTCAATTAGTCGGAATTAAAAATTCTTTGTACTCGCCTTTAAATTCGCAATCTGTTCCAGATATCTTCTGGCCTTCAAAAGTTTGCTGCGCAGCATCGAAAGCATCGGCATATCCAGCGTTTACGGCGTCAATTACTTCGGCAGAGGCGTTTTGCGCGGTCTTAACTATATCAATTACGTTAAGCAGGACGCCATCGCCAAGGACCTATTGAACGGAACGCTTAACTACGTTCCGTATTTGAAGAACGTTTACAAGAAGCTGACGAACGCCACGAAGAACTATGGTTCCATTCAGCATAAGTACGTATGGGGGTGGATTAAGGGTTAAATTTAACTCATTGCAATTAGGAGCGATATTATCGTGCAAAATATTAAACGGACGCCGAACATAACCGAAGCCATCGATTATTTCGAATCGGTCGCGTCCTATACGAATGAATTAAGGAAGCTGCAGCAGGACTTACGACTTGTGATTAAGTAAGTTTCATTTTTTAAATTGTGCTTCAATAACCAAATGAATTCTGTTTGTCTCTGTTTTTTTATCCTAATATCCAGCTTTGAGGACTCGAAGAGCTTTTTGAGCCTCCAAGGACAAAAAATCGGATACCCTAAAAACCGGCCGATCAGAATGGATTTAAAGGCTCTAAAAGCTCCTAAAGACCTTAAAATCGTTTAACATAGTATGGCAGCTCTTGGAGGCATTTGAAAATCTAATTTGAGGAATGGAATGCAAAAAATCTTTAAAGATTCATAAGATTATTAAAAACCTTGAAACATCTTTTGCTCTTATCGTTAAATGTTGAGACAAACGATTTAGTAAGCCCTTGGAAATGGCCCCCATAAATTTTGAAGACCCTTAAAGGGTTATGATACACTCTTAAGTGATGCTTAAGAGCTCTGAAATAATCTTCTTCAAAGATGGTCTTTCTTCTTGTTTTTCTTCATTATCGCTAATACCTGCTAATTATTTTTTTCTTGAGCTTCTATTTCTGTACTAGACTTCTTCAAATGCACAAATTGACTGTTGAATTTTCTCTTTCTTCTTCTCCTTGTGGATATTGTCATTCTACATTCCAAACTTCGTTCTTCTATTCCAATTATTCCACTTTGTTGGATTCTCGACTGACGATGGCCTTCTTGATTGATGGATTATAAAAACGAAATGCCTTTTGGATGTCAGTATACGCAACGAAAAACATCCCATTTCTTCCCATCCTTTCTTGATACTCTCGATCATTCATTATTTGGATCCCTACTTTCTTCTGGAACTGGAAGTCGTTATAGTTTTCCCAGTTGTTCCTATTGGTGTCCGCGTACATTCCAGCTCTTCCTGTCAGTTTTTCCATTGTAATTTTTAGTTTATTTTCCTCTGTGATCTGCACATTCTTCCAGGCTTTCTCAAGAAACTTTAGAAATATTACGGGTTGTGGAGATTTGAACTGGCCATCATAATAGCAGATGATCCCCTAAAGGTTCTTAAAACCTGCATGCCGATTACGGATTCAAAAAGCCTTTTGGAGACCTTTGAAAACTCAAAGAAAAATCATTTTTCTTAAAGGTGATTCTTAAAGGTTCTGAACTTCTGAAAACTCTTAAAGATTCGTCCCTTAAGAGAGGATAGAGAATTTAAAAACTTTCAGAAGACCATTTGAAATTGGTTCATGAGTCAATTTTTTACAGCAATTCCATGGAAAACCTCGGGAACTTTTGGAAACGCTTTTTACTACGGTACTTTTAAAAGTTCGATGAGCTTCTAGATTTTCCTTAATTCTCTTCATCTGCACATTTGCCTCATTGTTTCTTTGCATTTGGGACCCTAAATATTTAATTTCTTTTACCTCCTCTATTATTTCTCCCATCCATTTCCATTTTTTATTCTTTCTATAAGTTCTCCTTTTTTCTTATCACATTGCTCTTCCCTTCTCGGCATTTCTTTCCTTAATCGTCTTATTTCCTCCATCATCTTCTCTTTCATTTTATCTATCTGCTCCTTTACCTCGTCTTCCTATCTTCTCATTTACTCTTTCCATCAATTTCTCCATGTTTCCTCTTCTTCTCTCCTCAATTCGCACCTCTCTCCTTTCTCTCAGTTTTCCTTTGCTCCGGTGATCTTATAACAACCTCGCACTATAAAACAAGGTCACTTTTTAGTTACGCAGTCGAAAAACCCCAGACCACGACCTTGGATCTAAATCCAAGGCCACTACTTTGGTATAAAACTCTTAAAGAATCGACTCTTAAGAGAGGATAGAGAAGGACTTTCGGAAGACAATTTGAGATTGGTTCATGAGCCAATTTTGATCAGCAATTGTGTAGAAACTCTCGAGAGTTTTGGAAACGCTTTTAACAGTTCGATGAGCTTCTAGATCTTTTAGTGCGTTTAAGGAGGCTTTCTTAAGGAATCTGAACTCTCAGGAGATCCTCGGAATCTCCTGGAAACTCTTGAAACCCTAATGTATATTCTTAAAGGTCCTTTTGGAAAACCTTTAAATCACGTAAGGACCTTTTGAGGCGTTTGAAAGCCCTCGAGTTACACAGTCTCTTAAAAACTTTGATAGGTTCTTAAATGCATTTAGAAACCCTTAAAGCTAATAAATGGTTTGAAAGGATTTTCAAGATGCGCATATTAAAAACTATTAAAATTCATTAAAGGCTCTTAAAAAACTCTTTAAACTTGCTGAAAGAAAATTAGGTGGCGTGGGAGATCTTTGGGAATTCTTGGAGAGAAAATATTTGATGACATAGGCGCACTATAGTAGAACTGGGGCATCTTCCGCCATTTTGGATTTTGTGATGTCACAAAGAATTTTGTTCCAAACCCGTGACCTTGGATTTTGATCCATGGTCGTGATCTGAGGTTTCCCGGTTGCGTAGCTAAGGAGTGGCCTTGTTTATGGACTAAGATCGTGGCATTGGAGCTGTAACAATCAATCGATCGGTCTCTATTAGACACCAAAATGGCAAAACTTATTGTATAAATTATTACTAAAATTGCGATTTGTTCTTCTCTTTTCTTTAGTGCCCCCCTCATCCATTTTTCACCTCCTCCCACCTCAACCAACCTCATTCCTACTTGTCCCTTTTATTTCCACCTCCGTAAAATTCCATAGTATCTCTCTTCTTCCTCTTCGCATATTCTACATTTTCTGTCTTCTTCTCTCTCTCTCTCTCAATATTTTTCCTTCCTACACAAATATTTTGGTAGCCACGCCCTTATTCGCTCTTTATAACTACTACTACCTCGTGCCCTCTCTATCTTCACCCTCTATTGTATTTTTTCCAGCTCATTTTCCATTTTCCATCTTACCTCCCACTTCTCTCCTTCTCTCAAGCTCAGCCCGTCCGTATACTTTTCTTTCGTAATATTTTCCTTTTTGCTTTTCCCACATTTCTTTTGCGTTTATCATCACTATAATTCTCCTTCTCTACCCTTGAATCTTACTGCCCTTGTCTTCCATTTTTGTGTCTTTCTCTAATATACAATTTGGTGTACTTCTTTCAGTTCCTCCCATTCCTTCCACCCCCATCTTTCCGTTTCGTACATGTAAATCCCTCTCACCATTGCATCTTAAAAAAAATTCTTAAACCTTCTCTCCAATTCCCCACACCTGACTCATGTCCACCACCCCCTTTTTCCTTAATTCTCTTTTCTGCGCATTTGCCCCTTGTTTCTTAGCATTTGCTACCCGAAATATTTAATCTCTTTCACCCCCTCCCCCCATTTTTATTTTAGTTCTCCTTTTTCCTCATAACATTGCTCTTCCCTTTTCATTATTTCCTTCTTTAATCCTCTTATTTCGTCCTTCATCTCTTTAATTTTATCTATTTGCCCCTTTGACTCATCTTCTTATTTCCCCCTTTACTCCTTCCATCAATTTCTCCATGATTTCCTCTTCCCCTCCCCTCAATTTGCTCATTTTCCTTTTTTCTATTCCGCTCTCTCTCCCCTATCTTTCACCTTTCCTTTGTTTCGGTGATCTTATAATCTTGCTCCTTCTAAACACATCGAACCACTCTTCCTCTTTTACCTTTTTCCTTTTTTTTTTGCTCCCTGTCCTCACCCATTACCGCCTTAGGGATTTTCCCTCCTCAATAGCTAGGAGGTTTTCGTCCCCCTCAGCCGCTTCACTAATGAGCCCTCGTACTTCCCAATAAATGAACAATATCTATCTCGCTATAGGTATGCAAATTTGACCATGAGTACGTAAGATGTGTTGCCTATCCTCCCGTCACTTCGAATCGTCGCCTAATCCGCTTTTCCTCCCCTAACCGTCCATCACAGTCCTCACAAAATAACCCAGCATTTTCTTAGCAAAGACAGAGATTTTCACAACGGGATCTACGTAAAAAGTCCAATTGGTGCCGTAACAAAACCATGACCTTGTTTTGAGGTACAAGGTCGTGCCCAGGTCATGACTTTTTTGTCGAGGAAACAACCTTGCGCCATAGAACAAGGTCAGTTCTTTGTTGCGCAACCGAAAAACTGCAGGCCACAACCTTGGCCCTAAATCCAAGACCAGAACCAAAATACCCACCGTGTGACGTCACAAAATCCAAGATGGCAAAAGGTGCCCCTCTTCTACTCGAACTTAAATATTCCTAAGGACCAATAAATCATCTTAAATGCTCTTAAAGGTTTTTAGGAGGTCTTAAGGCTTCAAAAAACTTCAAAACAGATACTCTTGATGACTGTGGTCAGTTCTTGCTGTCTGGTGATGTCTTGAAACGTGTGGAAGAGTTTTAAAAATGACTCCTAAGAAATCTTAAAACCTCACAGTCACCTTTAATGGGGTTTGCTGAAAACTCATAAAACCTGTTGAAGGTTTATAAAGACCTTTACTTACTTTGCTTTAGATGGACCTGCGAAACACTTTAAAGGTTCTTAAATACTAGAAGAGATTTTTTAAAGCTAATAGACGCCTACGTCTTTTAGTGTCTCTAGAAAATTCTAGGCAGTCTAGGAGACTATTGCAATATTTTGAAAATTCTTGAAGGATTTTATTTATTAGCTACCTGAATCTCAACGGGAGTAACCCCAAAAGTGAACTCATAACAAGAGATAGAAACTCCGCATGTCTTCTATTTAATTAGAATTTTCGATTCCGATTTGAGTCTGTGACGTTTCACCGCCTGACTTTCTAGAAACTACGTCGACGACGATCTCCAGCACGCCGCAAACCAAGAAGCGGTAGGAATCGCGATCCTGATAGTAGTTCTTGCCGTATCCCCGATCATAATATGGCTGGTACGCAACGCGGTCGCTACAATTCAGGTACGACCACAAATCCAGACGTCCCGTTTTTCAAAATGTTATCCAGTTATACGCTGCGAACTTGGCCTCCAAGGCTAAGGAACTGAAAAAGGAGAAGAAGAAAAGCGACTCGCTGCTGCTGCAGATGCTACCGCCGAGCGTCGCGACGCAGCTGAAGCAGACGAAGCAGGTGCCCGCCGAGTTTTACTCCTGCGTCACGGTTTACTTCAGCGACATTGTCGGTTTTACCGAGATTTCGGCGGTCAGCACCCCTCTCGAGGTGGTGACGTTCCTCAACAAGATCTACAAGCTGTTCGACGCCCGCATCGAGTGCTACGACGTCTACAAGGTCGAAACCATCGGCGACTCGTACATGGTCGCGTCTGGGTTGCCGGTCAAAAACGGTGAATTACCGCGCGCGATTAGAACTCTTGTAACGTTTCGGTTTCAGGTAATAAGCACGTAACGGAAATAGCGAGTATGGCCTTAGACCTACTCGCCGGCTCGGCCCACTTTAAGATTCCGCACAGAAAATCGGAGACCTTGCAGATGAGGTCCGGTGCACACGTCGGACCAGTCGTTGCAGGTATAGTCGGTTCGAAAATGCCTAGGTATTGCTTGTTTGGTGATACTGTCAACACGGCTTCCCGCATGGAATCAACTGGCGAAGGTAATGCTCCAATGCGAGGCAGTGGGCGTCATTGATTTGTGTTCCAGCTTTAAAGATTCACATAAGCTCCGACATGAAAAAGGCTCTGGATGCCATTGGAGGATACAAAACGGAGCACAGAGGTTTAGTGGATGTGAAGGTAAGTCCTACGGCTGGTAACCAATTAGAAGATATAGTGTTGTCCGTTGCTAGGGCAAAGGACTAATGGATACCTATTGGTTAACGTGCAAGGAGAGCATCACGCAGCGGACTGTGGAAATGGAAACACCTACGTATTTACAGGTAGGCTTATACGCGTGCGTAGTTTTAGTAGGAGAACTTAGTCACTATCGCCTGGGTTATTTTTCATGGAAGTTTCTCGAGTTTTGATAAATAAATTAGAGGGACATTCCAATTGAGTTGATTAGAAATTTCAAGTCAAAAGCCAGGCGACAAGTCAAAGAAGTTTGTCCCAAAATGTTGCAAGCCTGGCGAGTTAGGCCATTATAATCGGGACGATAATAATTACAAGAAGCGTGAGAAGAGTTAGGAAGGGCCTGAGTTTGTTAACCAATCGGATATCGTCAAATCTGCGAATTCCTCCAATGGTTGGATGGCAGATTCCGGTGCAGCGCAACACATGACCTTGAATCGGAATTGGTTTTCTACTTTTGAGGTGTTTTTTTTCCAGAAGAGTACGGTCAAGTCGGAAAGCATTATCAACATTTAAGTGAAAGAGATTATCAGTAATAAGGCTAAAGGGTAATTTTGAGGATGTGTGACTTGTTCCGGAAAGAGTAAAAATTTGTTTTCGATTACTTCTGCTCTGGACAAAGGGTACTATTCGGTTCTGAATGGTGAGAATCGCTGCATTTACAAGGACAAGATTTTTTTGCTCAATCCAAGAGATCAAATTTCCCAAGGAGAAACCTCTTATAACCCTGCTTTGCATTTTTTCTGGTTTGTACTGTAACCGAAAGGCTAATGTCGCTTTAGCCCTGGGTTCGGTTTATATTTTTTCTGTATTATTTAAAACTTTCATTCTAGGATGAAGATTCCGAACCAGTTTTCATGAGGCGGTTAAGAGGAGAAGATTACAACTGAACATCGGTTAGTTGAAACATAGTTATATATTGTGTATAAATAATGGTAATCGATATTTGATAATTTTTCCATGATATTTTTGCAAAAATTTGTGATGTAAAATGGCGTTTTTTGATGTCTGTGTACTACTCATATATATGCTCGTTAAGTGTCGTTAATTTTATTGACGTGTAGAAAGGACTATTTACATTGAGTAATGAGGTATGTATGTGCATACTTTTATTTTATTATACGTATCTAAACTATTGTATTTTGATATTCTTTGGAGCGTTTGCGAATTTTCATCCGTTCGTAACCCAAGGACAGATTATCGTGGATTCTAATTGGTCCTTTTTAACACTTTTTGTACCCGTGTACGGGCGGGGAAGAAACACTGCATGTCGTAAGAGGCGATTAATCACCTGCGATCCGATTAACTCACGACTGATTTGGAAGTTGTGAAGTTTCTTTCGTTAGTATTTGCTTCGCTTCATAGAATACGTTTATTGCGGCTATATATTTACAACTGTTTGCGCCCCGTTTTATGGTAAGTGTTTTACGCTGAATCAATTAACGTTGAATATCTCTTTCAGTGCTTTTCATTTATGTTTGGTTGTTCTCTTTGCCTACATTTGTTTCTACGTTAAACGTTACGATATTACTATCGATATCCTGTGATTAAGTTGAATCTGCAATTTTCGTGGACCCGCCATTTCAATGGAATCAAATCACGTGATATTTTGACGTACTTAGAAATTATTACACCTGAAGATTTATTTACCGTACTTGAATTGTAACTGCAAGTAAGTATTACCAACTACCTTTTTGAAGCATATTGCTATTGTGAATTGCTTCGAAATAACTTAGACAGCGATTTGTACGATATTTTTTGTTGTTCCGAAGAATTCCTTCATGTTATTCTACCGACGTTTCAACCCTTGACTGCGTACACAAACGTTCTTCCTTTTTTTTAACTTACCAACCTTGGTTCAATTGACATTGTTGAATTGGCAGCTCGGATACGAACTCTCATTTCAACGAAGACACAACTTTCAAATAGCCCCCTGTTCTATCACTTGAAGCTAATTGCGTAAACACCGCTTTGGACCCGATTCGGAAACTATTCTTGTATCATTTCTTCTTAATTTAACTGAAAAACACCGGAACACCGGTTGACTACCGGAAATATGCGTATTTGAATTTACACGCAACGGACTGTTACATACGCCAACTGACCCGAGACAATTTTTTCATCTTCAGTAAGAGCCCACAAAATGTGAGCACTTATTTACATCGCACTTCCTCATCTACAATTTTGCACATGTACCATCGTTAATTTAAATCAATTAAATTTTACTTTGATAAAGACCCCTTATTAAAAATCTGGTAAATAATAACTTTCACCGAAATATTACGCTATTTGTCGATAATGGTTCCCGTTAGCACTTTCATAGGCACTTTTTCCGGAAAATTTGAATCTGTTATCGGAATTTACTGAACACGTTAGATATAGAAGCTACAGGCTAATACTTGGGCGCCATATTGGATGTTTCGGAATGCAATAAAGGACAAAAAAAGAAATTCATTTCAATGCGTCGCGTCAGTGTGAAAGACTGGCAAAGGAAGCGTCCAGAATGCGCCTGTCCGTGTTGTGAAGGGAGATGGGATAATGGCACTAGACGTGAAGAAAGCGCTAACCAAGCAAGCGTGTAAAAAAACCTAAGTGAAAGGAGGCGCGAAAGAAGTAGGAACCCGAAGAAAAAAGCGCGAAGGAAAGAAGGGCAGAGGAAGTAAAAAAATTTCCTTTAAGGAAAGGGGCGTGAAACCAATCATCATGAAGGGAAACGAAAAACGCGTAAAGGATGGGGAGGGGGGCGTGAGTTGAAGGAAAAAAGGAGCGGGGAGGAAATGCTAATGGAAAAAACATAGATGGCATGTTGCAAAAAATATGGGGGGGAGGCATGGCCAAGGAATTGTGAATGCTACAAGAGTGAATGAGTCCAAAGCCTTGGAGAGAGAGTGAAAAAACCCGAAGAAGACGTGTTCATGTGTAAAAATGTGGACTAAAAGAGGAGTGTAAGTGTCCATACCACTAACCTAGCACCTCCTCCAAGTGTAATTAACCGTAGTTAATTAATTGAGTTGCGGAAAACGTCGTCTGATTGGATTGGGTTTTCTGGCATTAGAAGCCCGCTTAATTAATTTAGATTTTGAAATGTGTCCCAGATTTTTAGGACGCCAGGAATCCGAGTAATTAAATAAAGAAGTTTTAATTTTTGGACGTACACCGAATTACGAGTTCCATTTCTACATCTTTTGGGAAGTTTGGGAGGTAACAGCACGATCTCGTTCTAGGGGATCTTTTTGCATTTTTCGTGTAGAAAAAAGTGCTTGGATTTCAATCGTAAATCACACCGAACCGATCAATTTAAAAGTAGCAAAACTTTCCGTCGCTTTATTTCCTGTAGCTTTAGTTAAAACATTGATTGTTTACCTTTTTCAATTAGGGAACCTGCTGTTTTGCCGTACGCTGTTAACTCTTTTAGATATTCGTTAGAGCCCAGCCGCCGTGAACCCAAAAAGCTCTAGAGCAGGACCAGAAGCATAGGTTCACCTCCTGGTGGCGCTCGAGATACCGTCCCGTTCCGCCGGGTTCCGCAGATTCTACATTTTCTTTCTTCTCGTCTGCACTTCTCCTTCCTTCCCCCTTCATTTCTGCATCTGAACCTCGCCATTATTGTAATATTTTCTCTTTTCTTCTCCTTCCCTCCCATAAGTATATTTCAGTTACCAGTTCTTTATTAGCTCCTTAGTTTCCTCGTGAGCTCTCTATCTTCGCCCTCTGTTGTTTTGTTTATGATCCAGCTCCGGTTTTTCCTGGTCATCTTCCATCCTCTCTCCTCCTTTTGACCTCATCCCATCCGTATCCATTTCTTTCATGGTATTTTTTCCATTGGTCTCCCCACATTTCTTTTGCATTCATCCTCGTTGTCTTTTACATAGGTAGACGTTAAAGAAGGAGCCGTAGATAGGAAGATAGATGACGCATTTATTATTCCTCTCTTGTCTTGGACCCTCAACAGGCTTGTGTCCAATTACAGAGTGACCCGCTAATGCTTTTTAGAGGTGCCTCTGCAGAAGGTCTTAATTTGTTCTATACTACTCCGGTATTTACCTTACGAATTAGGAAAACTGCAGGAAAACCTAATTCGGAGTAGCCGGCAGAATGCTCGAAACTGATCTGAGGAAATTCCCATCTCTGTCACAGATGAAAAATTCTTAGCCCAGGTTCGAACACCGCAAAGGCGCAAAGAATGCGTGAAGGAAAAAAGGACCAACAAGGCGCGATGTAAGGGATGAGTGAAAAAAATGGGAAGCAGGTGCCTAGGAACATTGAAAAAGACGTGAAAATGGATATTCGGAGAGGTGTTCATAGAAGAGGCGTGAAAAAGACACGAAACTGACCTAAAGAGGGGCATAAAGAGAATGTGCAAGATGCATGACGCTTGAAAAAAGGAGCCGGAGAAGACACCAAGTCCAAGGAGAGCTGTTGCGGTGGCCTGGAGGAGGCGACCAAAAAGAAGAAAGATAGAAGGATCCGTAGGAATGAAGTGTGACTAAAAGAGGCGTGAAAAATGTAGGTATGAAGGAGGGCGGGGGGGGGGGGGCACAAGAAAAGCTTTCGAGCGTAAAAACAAAAACGTAAGGTGGGTTGAAAGAAGTATCAATGACGAAGGTATGAAGAAAGCAGATATGAAGTGTGTGTAGAAGGCGTAAAGAGTAGTCGAAAATGTGAAAATGGGCGTCAAATTGAAGCACGAACGAGAAATAGACGTGAAGGAAAAAGATGAGCGAAATGAGGATTAAAAGAAATGGTGGGAGGGCTTAAAGAAGGAAGGTACAAGGAAAGAAATGGAAGAAGACAAAGAAGGTCTGAAAGTAAAATGGACGAAAGAGACAAACTGGAGTCGTCAGAGAGCGCCAAAGGTACCTGAAGGGACCGCAAAGAAAGTGAAGTAAAAGAAAAGCTCGGAAGTAATGGCAAGGAGCAGTTGCATAAAAGTGAAGAAAGTCTAGAAAGATATGAAAAAAAGGACGGCAAAACGAAGGTTTACAATCGAGCTTGGGCCCCGAGGAGATAAAGAGCCTTTAGGTCCTATTTTAGAAATTACTCAACGGATAGGGTGCCGAAAGATGGAATCAGTTCCTGTTTTCCATACAAACTATGGACCCAAAATGTTTTACTTGGAAGGTACGCCCTCAAAACTTCAAAAGTTGACCTTTCCTCGACTTTTAGTTATCTAACTGTCTCAAAATATATGCCCTTCGTATTTTGCTCCTCTGTCTCCTTCGGCTTATCCTTGCAATTTCAACTGTAAGCTAATCTTGCCCTTGAAATTAAATTTTGAGTAATTCCCTAAATAAATATTGTGGAGGAGCATAATCTTATCAGTACACCTATCATAAACTTTCCATCGTAAATCGTGACTATAATTTCTGTGAAAATGCGACAGGTATAAATTGCATACAACCTCAGAAACGCAAAAAATGAACATGATTCTGCTTGGTTTAATTCTCCTTTGGAGTGTGCACCTCGTGTCGTCCTCCAAGATCGAAGGTACGTTAAATTAGCATCGAATTTTGACCAATAAAGACGCTTAGGGGCGTTGATTGCAGATCATTTCTTTCGAGATTACTACGGACTAGTGCCAACCGACGCAATCCCCGGTGGTAAAACCGAGGACGGTGGAATGACGTATATCGGTCAATTTCCCGTGCTGAATTATTTCGAAGATTTAAGAATCGACCTGCTAACTGCAACCATTGTGAAAGGCGAATTAAGGGCTTATGGGCCGTACAACAACAGAACGGTGTACAGTGACGATGTTAATGTTAAGGTAAATTGAATGGTTGTAGGGAAAGTAATGAGGATTTCCTAGATCCTGTGTGCCAAGTACCCGACGGAGTACAAGTGGTACTCTCCAACGCAGTCGTATCCTCCGAAGTGTCGATATGTCACGGTTGGGTATGAGGGAACGGATTTATTTGTAGGTAAAGCGACCGTGGGACGACAGGAGGTGCTGGGGAAAATATTTTCCAACTCCACGAACCGTCTGATCATTCCGTTTAATGGAGGGGAGTCTTATCCGAGCTCGTACACCGTCCTAACCTACTGTAGCTCATAATTCTCCACCTCAAATTATGTATAAGAAATGAGTACTTGAATAAATACGCTAAACAGCGCAGCCCGTCATTTCAAAAGTCGGTCTTACCATTAGGGACAGGTCAGAAAGGAAGACTCCCAGCTTCTTCGGTTTCTAAAGCTCGATTCACATTATCGGTCACGTCACGGTCAGATCACGATGCGGTCAATTATTGCAGCGTTACGGTCAAAACATGTTCATAAGGAATACACGCTACAATAATTGAGCGAACCGTGATCTAACCGCGACGTGACCGATAATGTGAATCGGGCTTCTTAGATTTTGTTTGTTACGCGGCGTCTTAGATTTCACCATTATCTTTTTCGGCTTTTTACGCTTTCTTAGCTTATACAGAATGTAGGCTTTTTTAATTCTTCATCTCCATCGAAAAAATCAAGCTTCCGCCGTTTAAAGGTAATCCACCTAATACTTACTCTCTTTTTTTTTGCACATATTCTTCGTCTTCGACATTGTCGACTTATAAAGCTTTCTTGTCATCTTCGATTAGGTACTTCAGCTGTTATATTTTTCTTTATCCGCATTTTCGTCGGTTTCTTTGTATCCTTACTTTGCTCAATAATTTCGAACGCTCCGGAAGATCAAATGAACTACAAAAATACGCATCTTTGGAGAAATCATCTAAGCATGATTAATGTTTTCCAAAACGCTTCCATTTATTCACAAAATCCTTGGATTCAGATCCTCAGCTTATCCAATATTTTAATCACCGCCTAGTTTCTTTTCAAACCTCTTCACAGTCTAATATTTGTTTAGCATCTCTTAAGAACCTCTTTAAACCCTTCAGATTCAGCGTCTTTACATTTCTGTCTTCTTTTTAAATCTCCAATTTTTTTCCCAATTCTTCATTTCTTCAAAATTTCCGCATCCGCACTCTTCCGAATTCCTTTAGAATCCTTCAAACATTTTCAAAATCTCTTTGCAGAATCCCTTGAGAACTAATAAAAATTTCTTCACCAATCACCATGTAACTCTTTTCATGAAGGTACTGTGACAGTACAGTCCACACCAAACCGTTTGTGCCGCAAAACTAAAAAACCGTAACTCTCTCAACGTTTCCTAAAAACCTCCCCACAACAAAATCCCTTTTCTTTCAATGTCTATTGACATCTCATCAGAACCCTTCAGTTTTTCTAAATCGCCTTGAAATATTCTTTTCGTTGAGTCCTTCCAATACCTTTCCAGAATTCCCTCGGAATCCATTAAAATTCCTTCACCATCTATTCAAAATGTCTATATTCATAGTTTCTAAATATCCTAGTATTCGCTTCTTCTGTCTTTTCGAAATGCTTTGCTTTGCTTTGAAAATCCTTCAGGGTCTTGAGCTGGTATCTGCGAATACATATTGTTGAATTACCATGTATATAAAAATTTACATATCAAACGTTACAGTGAATACGTAATGTCTCATTTGTCATTTAAATTTACACGAAGTTAGGCGGGATTTTCCGTTTCGGGTGGCATTCGAGAAGGCGCGCGCATTCGAGTTAGAACGAGAGACGCGTGAAGACGTACGCAACACGAGCTTGTATTTTTATGTGCGTTTAATTAATATTTAGTGAAAAAAGTGCTCAATATTGTTCCAGCAGTGTTTTCTATAGACATCAAACTCAATTTTCAGCACCAATCCTGCAGATTAAAATTGATGATTGTTTTGATCTGCTTACGTGTCCACTGTATGTATGAAGATGCAACTTCTCCACCTGTGATATATCAACTGTATTTCAGCTGGTTCAAGGTAAGATATGTTTCTCCACCTCACCAATGAACTGAATCGTGTTTGAGTTTCTCAGAATTTTTTCATTTATATCGTTTGAGCTTTGGGGTAAATTATAATCGCATACATAGAATATTGATTCAAATTGTGTGTTAAATGTATTTTTCAGATACGATTCGAAATTGTATTGTTTATTTTATTTAAATTGTAACCTATAACGTTTGCATCATAAATAAAGTAGATGTATTTCACAGTATTTATTGAGTATAGTTCAGGTAACGTATCGATTTCGCTTTTGATAGGATATTCAAGTGTGGCGCTTTATCTGTGCACAACGTTCCCAATTTTTCTAGTCATAAATCCAAATTAAGTTTTGGATGTATCAATACTACATTATTTACCACATTCTACATAACGGGTGTTTATATAGGCAGAACACAAAAAGAAAGTTTTATACAACGAGTTAATAACCTAAGGGGTTACAGGTTACAGGTTAACGAGTCGGTAAGTAAATATCACCAAACAGTGGCGTACCGAAGTGTTCAACCATTTAAATCGTGAAACATTACAATCTCTACAAAATTTTGTAATCATCTCGTCCAAGTTTCTTCAAAATCCCTAACTAAATTCTCCAAAATCTGTAGAATCTTTTAAAAACTCTTTAAAAAGTCTCTTCAAATTCTCCTTCAGTCTATCTAACCAGAGAATCTTTTCATCCTCTTGAAAACCCTTTCAAATTCCTAACAATTTCTTTACTTACTTAAATCCGTTCCTATTATTTCCTTTGTATTTTCAGAAACAATCAAGAACTCTACAGAGTGTGATCATGTGTTTATCATTCATTCACTACTTTACAATCTAGTCAAATTTTTTTCTCCCAACTATTCACATCTCTATCGCGTTCCTAAATGTCTACAAAATGCTTCAACTCCTTTCAATGTCGTTTTAGAATCTCTTCACCACGCTTCAGTTCCTTTAATATTTCTTTGTACTCTCTTTTCAGGATCTTTAAAATTGCTTAACCCGTTTAATAAGAAGTTAGTCATTCCTGCAGTAAATTTCATGTTACCTTAGTTCTTTATTTGCGCCACTAGAGGCCATACGAGTGGTATAGATAAAAATATTACCGTAGTTCTTTGTTTAGAGGTCATCTAGCTAGCATTACACTTGTCAATTTCTTCATGAATTAATTCATGAAGTTACTTCATGAAGAAATTGTATAATGTAATACACCAACTTTGACGTCCAATAAATTCACGAAGAACTTCGTGAATTTCTTCACGAAATTAAAACATGTTCTATTTTTCGCCAATTTTACCGTGAAGTTCAGTGCTACCAACCAACAAATTTTTGTTTATATCAGAGAGAGTGAGGTTATGACTATATGTTTATGTTTACATTTTACCCGAAAAAATGTCTAATAAAAACGAGAAGAGTAGTTGTGGAAAGGTAAGCAAAAATGAAATGATTACAAAACATTTTACAACTGTAACCTATTTTTTTGATTGGGATGGCACCACTGCTCCAATGACAGATTTGTCAAAAACTTCACCAATTTATTCACAGATGTAAAAACCAAACCCTGTCGTGAAGAAATTGACGACAATAAATTCGTGAATTAATTCATGAATAAATTGACAAGTGTAATGCTAGCTTTATAGGTTTCTTTTACCTAGTTCATTGTTTTGTCGCTAGAGGTTGTGACCTTTTTTTATCTACTTACGCCTTCTTTTCAGTGAAGATTCTGCCGTCATATTGGTTAGGTACATGCAAATTATTTATTTGATACGCCATTATTTTTCTGCTGACTTGGTGTCTACCTACATAAAGCATTTTGCTATTGGCTGTCACCATACACGGTGTCCATTTTTCGAGTGCTACTACGGGGATCTCGCTTATCTTAATAGATAGAAATTGGGTTAAATGAGGGAAAAGTTGCGAAATTTCGTGCTGAACAATAATCTGAAAAGAAATTTAAAATATCTTTAATAGTTTTGAAAATATCGCAAACTGATTTTAATTTTTTTCATGGTAAACTAATCGTACTAAACGTTTCCAATTAACACATTGTTGAGACACTTTTTAATTGCGATTTCGAATATGGCATCACGTTTGTAATAACTTACAAGATGGCGGAGAAACACGTGGCAGCTTTAGTTTTTCTTATGGTCCCCGTTTTTGATTTTGACAATTTGAGATTACGTCTTTTTTCTCTTTATAACGATATATCGCATAGGGTGGTTCAGTATCATATTTTTCCTAAAAGTACAATTTCCATTTTCTGCGAAGAGTGCTTTGCAAAAACAAAACGTTCTTTTGTTGTAAACAAAAGGTTGACTTATTTCAAGAAGTGTCATTTACGTTTGTGCTAGTTTTATTGCGAAAATATTAAATATTCTTATGTATTTTGTTCTAATTTGAATTATAATTTCCTTGCAAAACGAAGGTTCAATTCCATTCAGATGAAAATTTTCTCAACACAACTAGTTCCCTGCCAATGCTGCAACCAGACAGATGGATCAAACTGGTAAACTTTTGATCACAATAAAAGAACGTTTTGTTTTTCCAAAGCACTCTTCCAAAAATTTAAAAATTGTATTTTTAGGAAAAATGTAATGCTGAACCGTGTGTGATATATCGTTGTAAAGAGAAAAAAAAGGAGTAATCGCAAAACGTCAAAATTCAAAATGGCGCCCATAAGAAGAACTAAAGTTGACACGTGTTTTTCCGTCATGTTAAAAATTATTAAAAACGGGATGCCATATTCGAAATCTCCATTAGAAAGTGTCTGAATAATGTTTTAATTAGAAATGTCTAGTACTATTACCAGTAGTTTATAATGCAATAATTAAAAACGAAAATCAGAAAGTTTTAATTAAAAATTAAAGTTTAGCAAGATTGATATTTGCGAACGTCACGCTATAGATGAATTTCTACATTACCGGCAGATTTGTACATAAATTATAGTATCGCTTGTACAAGAAATCCGTCGATTAAAATTTTGCTTTTGTAAGTTGAATTATTCATCGATATTGGGTATTCATTACGGTCTCAGTGTCAGACGTTAGAATGGCTTCAGCAATGCTTTATGTGCCGCGCTATTCACTACCCCTTATATTTGTTTGTTGTATTGTTGTCTGTTACAGATTAGGCTGAACGCGCCTTTTTGAGCTCAAAAGGTTGCGACTCGCAGTTCAAAGGTCATTTTTTCTATTTTCGTCTACTCTTTGATACAACGTTTCATTGCATACTGGCTTTCGACACAATCGAATTGTAATAATTACATTCGCTTGATATTCACTTAATTATAGTTCCGTTGTTTTCTGCGGAAGCTTGTTTTAGTATTGTTGTATGGCTACGTATTGATCCCCTTTTTACTATAAATTTAACTATTGATAGTGCAGTGTCTTATTTGTAATATTTTTAAGATTATTTCATTAAGTCACCCTCGATTGTGACTTCAGTTATTGTTTATGATCCATCCGTATCAAGTAGTTTATTTCTTTAGCTTATCAAGACTAGAAAAAGGATGTCCTAGTTATCGAGTTCAAAATTTCAGAGTGGTGCATTGTTGGATCTCTGGAACCCTGGTCAGTGTGGGCGAAAATTACAATCAGCATATACAGGGAGTTTTTTGAAAAGTGGAAGATTTATTGATATGATGAAAAATGCTACCCTAACGGGGTTTCAGTTGCAGATTCAGTCATTTGTTAAATTGTAACCTATAACGTTTGCATCATAAATAAAGCAGGCGATGTATTACCTGCATTTGACAGTATTTATTGATTTAAAGATGTAATTCAGGTAACGTATCGATTTTGATTTTGATGGGATATTTAAAATTTCCCAATTTTTCTTCTCATAGATCTATCCAAAATTAAGTTTAATACTACATTATTTATTTACCATACTTTAACTAACAGATATTTATATAGGAGTTAATAACAACTACACGTGAACGAGTC
This sequence comes from Photinus pyralis, assembly GCF_008802855.1. Taxonomy (NCBI): domain Eukaryota; kingdom Metazoa; phylum Arthropoda; class Insecta; order Coleoptera; family Lampyridae; genus Photinus; species Photinus pyralis. The sequence goes on from NW_022170819.1 coordinate 3,095,351, forward strand.
AATATCGTTTCAGAATCTCTTCAGCACTCTACGGTCTCTACAAAAATCTCAGTATCTTTAAAATCCCGTAAAACGCTGTACAAAGCGTATTCAAAGCATGCTTCCTTCCCAAAGGGTGTTCAGATTGAAATTCTAAGTCTCAAAACCTCTTTTCTCAAAGTCTGCAAACTCGTCCCAAAAAGTCTACGGAGTGTGTGTACCTCCAAATTTTGTAATTTAAGGATTTGATAGAAAATTTGTCGAAATTTAGGGGCCTCGATGGATTTGACTAGGGATTTGATTAATGGAATTGTAAGTATTCGGAAACCGTGGTCAAAATGAAGTCCGTCTCGCCCGAGTCGTTTGATTTTTGTAGAGCATTATTTTTGTAATGTATTTCGGATATCTGGGGACTAGATGTCGGTTTAGTCATATTAATAGGGCTATTAGTTACAAATTTCAACTCGGCAGGAGCTTGGAAACTGTAAATTTGGCCCATTGGGATATGATTTATCACCCTGGCTCTTATTTGATTGGTAGTGCAAGCAAACAAATCAACGATTAAAGATGTCCGATTATGTTAATAAGAAGCCATTTTGTAGGCGTTCATTAGTCAGTGAGAAATTCCGCGAGATTATGGAGACATTAATACTGAACTGCGGAAAAAGTCACCATAGAATTGCGAGTAAATATTTTATTTTAAAGGTGAGACCGCGATTTAGTACTTTAGCCAAGAACTGGAGCCTATCTCTTTACTGGTTTGAATTATTAAGGAAACATTTACAGCATTAAAGTGATTTTCACTACTAGACAGGTGCATAAACTGATGTGCATCAGTATCCAATAAAAATTTCCGTTGCGCGACAATTCTCAGACATCCGATGGCTATCCAAATTAGATCCACATTCCATTAGAGCTAGGGTAATTTAAGAAGTATCCATTGCACAGAGGAGTCCGATTCAATTTTCTGTGAGCCGGAAACCACAAACTTCAGGGGACCACATCTCTTGGTCCCTTAACAATTTCAAGATTTTTTAAAATCTGTCCGACTCTCTTGAAATGCTCAAAACCTTTTGAAACTTATTAAAAATCTTGCAAAGCCGCTTTTTAATCGTGCTTTTCAATGGTTCTTTTAATGTATCTTTGTAGTAGAGAATGTCTTATGTTCCTTCGAACCCCTTCAGAACCTTTCATGTCTTCCTTAAGATCTCATTACAATGTCTTCATAAAATGTTTAGTTTAAATATTCCGAATTTCTTCAGTATCTTCAAACTTCCCCTGAACTTTTTCATTTCCTTTGGATTCCTTAATCGGCCTCCTCGCTACGCCGCTAATTGCTAGAGCGAGAGAGGCGAGAACGAACTAGTTGCATATCTTTAAGCGCCTGTATCTTTTTCAGCTTTTGGTTGATAATGACAATAATCTGTGTGGAAATCTACGGGTCGAAGATTATCTTTGAGTACCTATCGTGACCCAAATACTTTTAATAGAATAGTTTGGTTGATTGTTTGCAAATGAAAAGCCAGAAAATTACCAGCTCAAGTCAAAGGCACTACCTATAATTTTTTACCTCTAAAATATACGCGTTTTCAAACAATTTAGTGTTTTGAGCATTGTGTGATATGAAGATAGGCTTTATCTAAATTTGATACAAGTGGAGTACCACTCACCATACATATGTCACACTAGACGATGGGAGACGAAAAGCGTGATGTCGAAGCCGTCCTAGACCCGGTTCTTAGCCCACCACGTAAGATCAATTTTACAAGGTTTACCTTAAAAAATTTCGCCTCCAGATTGGTACGGTGCCCGACACACGCAGATGGTGTTGCTGTTCCTTCTGCCACTTCTCGCCTACGCAACGCGTGTCAATATGTCGGTTGGTATTGTGGCGATGACCGATCCGGAGGCGAGCGAAAATCCCGACGTTCCCGTAAGTGCGCGACCTTTCTAAATTCGAATTTACCCACCGTTCGTAGACTTACGAGTGGGAAGACCAAGGTATCGTCCTCTCGGCGTTTTTCATGGGATACTTCGTTACGCAACCGGCGGGTGGTCTCTTGGCGAAAATCTACGGGCCGAAGTGGATTATTGCCGCATCTATCACGGCGAACAGCGTGCTGGGAATTTTGACGCCGGTTGTGGCACCCTTTGGTTCATGGGCTGTTAGTGTTTGTAGACTGTTGCAGGGTCTTGGACAGGGATTTATCTATCCGTGCATACATCAAGCGCTTTCGAAGTGGGCACCTCCTTTGGAAAGGGCACGATTGGGTACATTTGTTTATTGTGGAGGTCATGCTGGCACAGTATTCTCAATGTCCCTCACCGGATGGATATCGAAGACGTGGCTGGGGTGGCCTTGGGCTTTTTACATTTGCGGCACAGCGGGGCTGGTGTGGACTGTACTGTGGGTGATTTTAGGAAAAAATAGCCCCGCTGACCACAAGACCATTGACCCCCTAGAAAAGAGCTACATTCAATTTTCGCTGGGACAAGTACAAAGCGCGGTAAGTACGTGCCCATTAAAATGGGGGATAATCTAGTGAGCTTGATTAGTCACCACCAACACCTTGGAAGGCGATTTTTACATCCAAGCCCTTCTGGGCCATCTTGGCGGCTAACGTCGGACAAGGGTGGGGTTTTACAATTTTACTCACCAACATTCCAACCTACATGGGCAACGCTTTAGGTTTTGACATACAGAAGGTAAAACCTCCACTTTCCCGTTTCAGAAACTTCTTTACGTTTTTAGAACGGTGTCCTTTCGGCTCTTCCGTACCTGGTCCTTTGGATATTCTGCCTGATCTCTGGGTTTGTCAGCGACTTTGTCGTCTCCCGAAACTACGTAACGACCGGATTGGCGCGGAAAATCGCAAACACCATATGCACGTCTTTGTTCTACCGCATGACTTAGTATCTAAATGCACTGTTTCAGCATTTTGCGTACCCGGCCTATGCCTATTGGCCCTAGGATGGATTGGTGGGGCCGAATGGGACACTACCAATGTAAGTTTGGCGCTCATTTTCCTGTCGGTTGGGTTTAACGGCAGCTCCACTTGCGGGTATCATATGAACCACATAGATTTGTCCCCCGTACATTCGGGAACTCTTTTGGGTTTGACAAACGGAATTGGAAACTGTATCGGTTTCATCGCCCCGCTTGTACTGCAGGTAATCGTCACGGATAAGGTAAATATTTTTGGACCTCTCTTAATCTGGTAACCGTGGCCATTGACAGGATGACCCACTACAATGGTCGACGATTTTTTACATATCGTCCGCAATTTACATTGTCAGCAATGCTATATACGTCGTATTTGGTTCTGGAGAACTACAAGCATGGAATAATCTTGAAGTGAGCCGGTGACTGAGAAAGTAGTTGTTTTCAAATAAAGATTCTTTATTAATCGGCGTATTTAGTTAAAAATTAGCAACTACGGTTTCATTAGTAAAGGATTGATCCATATTCTGGACTATTGGACAAACCATATTAAGATGAACTCAATGACAACGTATACTAGAAAGAAAAAGTTGACATTTTTGGGATTTTAAGACAGTTTAGGCATTAAATATCATAGGGTTTCCAATAAATTCAATGGTTAGGGTAAGTGTTTGGTGGAATTAACAATTGTCATTTATATGTCTTTTAATTTCTATGGAGCATTGTTTTCTTAATGGGTCTCGGAAGTCCTAGGTTCTGGTGCGTCTATTAATTATTTTTTCCGCATCACTATCGTTGTGAGAAGTGCTCCGAGCGTATTTGGTGTCAACAGCATTATCTACCGAAGGACATTCTTTTTATGATATGTAAAATCAGTACATTTAGAGTTGGTTCGTTCAGATCTAAAATACAGAAAACCTCCAATTTAGTGGACCCATCTCGTACTAATAAGTCAATTGTGTATAAAAACAAGTTTGTGTCGTGTATTGGTATCCGATACTAAATTAAGATTAGTTTAAAAAACCGCGGCCACGAAAAAACAATTTTTTAAGTAAATAATCCTTTAAAAGCTCCTGTAAAAGGGAATAGTAAATTGGAACCATTTCACTATTTGATATTTCGTCCGTCAATATACCTATCCAAAACTATATAATCACGTTGCGTTTAATTTTGTAATCAAGCAATTTTGAAAACCGAGTACTGAAGTCAATTTTCAAAGAAATAGAATTTTCAGTAAGTACCGGGTGACCCAATAAGACTGTTCCTCGGCCATATCTCGGGAACCGTTCGTCGTATGACTTAGGGGTAAAAAAAGTTTTTAGGTAAATCGGTTATGAAGAATCGCTGGAAAATATTTTCAAGTTCTAAAAATGACCAACAGAGGTAACTGCCATCTTAAATTTTAAAATTGCATTTTTTTTTAATTTCGCATAATAAACTAAACACTCCTTTTTACATTTTTAAAGAGAACCAGTTTATCTATCATTTTCGTAAAAACAAAAACTCACTTATTTCACAAACAAAGATGGCGTGGGGCTTTAACTTCTTAACTGTTTGACCGATTGTAACAAATTTGGTATCGTCGAAAAGAGCATTTCTTATTGGGCAATAATAATCATCCAAAATATAGTTAATTTAGTTGAATCCTTCTTCGCCAGGGGGCTAGTTTTGACACTAAGATCCAAAATCCTAAAAAAATCAAATGGAATGATATGACTTTTTCTTTATGAAAAAGTAGCCAAATAACACCCAAAGAGGCCGGTGAAAACCGTTTTTCAAAATCGTTCCTAACCTCAAATATTGGGAAAATGAGACGTATTTCCTGTATTTGTCGATGGCGTGAAAGAAAAGTACCCTACATTTTTAGGTGGGCCTTGGAAAATTAAACAAATGAAACACGATGCATTATAAAATAATAACAGCCGTAATTTGTAAATTATTCTGCTGTGTTTACATTCAGAAAGTGCAGTTTTTTGAATATGTAAGCTTTTCTAATATGCCGATTTCTAACCAAGAAGTATTTAATATGCTGGCGGCGGTGGTTCGTGGTCGATTCGGATAACGCAAATAGAAGATGCGGGCAGCGATGGTCGCATTTTGAAAATACTCAAAATATATCGCCAGCGTATTAAATGTAAACAGCAGAATAATTTACAAATTACGGCTGTTATTATTTTATAATGCATCGGGTTTCATTTGTTTAATTTTCCAAGGCCTACCTAAAAATGTAGGGTACTTTTCTTTCACGCCATCGACAAATACCTGAAATACGTAAAAAGTAAATTTAAGATACAAGTTAAGCATTTCTATTAATTAATTAATTAATCTCATTTTCCTAATATTTGAGATAAGGAACGAGACTTTGAAAAACAGTGTTCACTGGCCTCTTTGTATGTTATTTGGCTCCTTTTTCATAAAGAAAAAGCCATATCATTCCATTTGATTTTTTTAGGATTTTGGGTCATAGCGTCAAAACTAGCCCCTGGCACAAATTTGATAAAGAATCCCCCATGCCAAATTTCATCGTAAACGATCCATTCGTTTTCGAGATTTCGTGCTCACGGACACACCGACGGACGGACAGACACAAAATTATCAACCGGTTAGGAACTCGTCAATAATTGAAAATCTTTGTTATTTGAAGTATTTTGGTTATGCCGCATTAAGAACTTTTGTAGACAATTTAATATCATATGATCTAATAATACAGGGTGTAATTAGCTGTAGCGCCTACAATTTTTGTCTGAATTATTTAGTCCAATAAAAATCACTTCAAAATACTACAAAACGGCAATAATTAAAATATTTTAACTGATTACTTTAAGGGGATACTAATAGTTGATTCAAATAATATGTTTTTTTAATTGAATTTCATGGAATTTGTCCATCTAACTTCAATGATTAATATCAAAGTTACTTTTTATTGGAATTTTTCACACACAAAATGAAAGAAGATAGTTTTTCAAAATTTTGTAGCATGCCATGGAAACAATAATCTTTACGCATCAAGTGTAACAGAAATCGTGAAAGATTTTATAGCATGCCGTGGAAATAATCGTTTAATAGCTGTCATTACGTTTTAGTGTGCCATTTTTTATTGACGGGACTCAATCAACAACGACACCATTACATATGGAATGAAATTAAATTTAAGCAATTTCTGTAGAATTAACATCATTTGCTCACGATTTCTGTTCCAGTCGATGCGTAAAGAGGATTTTTTCCATGGCATACTGCACAATTTTGAAAAATTCACTTCTTTAATTTTTTGTTGAATTTTAGGGAGACAAATTCTATCAAATTCAATTAAAAAAACATAATCATTTCATGCCATTTAAAACGAGTGTTTAAGTCAATTATTAATAGCCCCCGACAATAATAATCTTATATATTTTAATTATGGCCGTGTTGTAGCATTTTTGTCATTAACTATGGTTTTTGTTGCATTGAAATCGGACAAAAAACGTAAACTTACGTTTACGCTTATGGCATTTTTTAAATTACACCCTGTACCTATATAGATTTTGGTGCAGTGGAGCAACAGAACATCAAGTAATTTTCTAGCCACGTTTCAGATCGCAGAAGAGTTGGAGTATAATAGGTTTCATTTACAATAGTTGTGTATTTTTCCCGCTAGAGGTCGTGCAGATGGTTCCGTGGTTAATACTTTTTCTACGTGCCATTTCCTGTACAGAACAGATTCGATCGTTTACTTGTAAAGAATACACGCCATATTCTTTCTTTCCCTTTTTAAAAGGGATTTAATGACTGTACGATATTTTGGTGAAGTTTTTCTCTTGTGATTGGTTTTCTACGCTTCGTTGAAACGTTTTTGCGGATATATTTACTAGTTCTGAGGTATATACCAACAATATTGCGTATGAAATTTGGCTTTGAATAATTATTTTTAGGCTATTTATTGCTGGGTTATTCTTTTCTTCATTAATGTCTAACTGATTATCGCTACCTACATCGACATGCTTTGTGGAAAGCTACGTAGAATTTTGGATTTACCATTATTGCACCATAAGGAACTTCCATTGGAAAATTCCAGGGCCGTCTTATTGGTTCTATTGTTCCTGAATTGTAACTGTAGGTATTACGAAACCTTTGGAGATTATTGCTCTTGTGAATCGCTTCGATATTTTAAGTTAAGTTTTAATTTTAAGTTACCCTCGATTGTGACAACAATTATTATTTATGTTGTACCCCTTCAGTTATTTTATTTCTTTAACTGATCAGGACCATCACAAGGATCTCTTAGTCTGCCTTGTTTCTTCCTTTAGGTAAGCATTTTCTCTTTTCTTTTAGAAATTCACTAAAGACATTGGCGCCTATTCGATTTACCACTACTACATGTCCTTTTGCTTGATGTTGGCCGGTGTACCCCCTTATTCGCCCCGATCTACCTCTACGTTGCCTGAGCTTACTTATTTGTTATGTTTGCTCAAAGTGATGGGTGTGAATATTTTCAATTACACATAGTGCTTTTTGGCCTGGGCGTGAAGGAATAAAATTTTGTAATTAACTGTATATAATGCATATTAGGTTTTGTAAACGTATCATTTGTTGTAAATTTAAATTTAGAATAGAGGGAATGTACTTTGGCCGAAGAAAGGCTTGGCAGCAGGGAGAGAGGGACCGTAATCTTTAGTGCTAGTAAAGTCGTTGTGGAACTCTGTTTGTAAGCGCAAGTTTTAACGTTGCGAAATATCAAAAAGGCGCCTAAAACTATTGTCGTTTTAGGACAATAATACTCAATAAAAAAGTGTAAATTAGAGCGAGTGTATTTGCCAACTAATCGGATCGCTATCAGCGCGAAAGAAATTGCATCACCATTTACGTGCCAATATACCGTAGTGGAAAATTTCCTAAAAGGTGAAATCACAGTAACGCGCAGTTGAAGCGAACTCCTTACTATGAAAGGACCAAAGGCTTAAGCTTGCGTTTGTTTATCGCCAGTGTTTGTCTCTAAATTTGACAAAGCAGTGACGATCTAAATAAGTTACCGGAGTTTACCCGAGGAGACTGCAGCGGAGGGTTGCAGATTTCAAAGTACCAGGACGTAGCCATCTACGACATCGACAATTTGCGAGTCGCAGAAAAATTCCAAGGTTCGACCTTGACCGAATCAAATTCAACAACTCCCGTTGAATCAAGAGACTTCATTCATAAGGTAAAAAAACAATATTCCTTCATACTAATTAAAATCCAACGGCGTACGTATTTTATAACTCGCGGTCGCTTTCCGTAGAAATTAATGACAATTTATTTACGAAGTTTGACATCGACACCGAGAAACGGAGGATAAGAAGAATATACACGGTGAATTATTGATAATTTTTAACCGATAGTTACAAAATGGCACTCAATCGATGGGCTTCGGACCATCAACACCTGTAAAGAGGAGTCTCAATGCAAATAAATCGATACCAGTGACGTACCGAGGAAAATTTTTATGAAACAAAACATTTTTTTACCGGTTTCAAGAAAGCGACTAGAACAGTTAGTGAAGACATCGTATTTAATCAAGAAAGCCAAGACATCATAGGAGCCCCTCAAGTACAACCTCAAGAAAGTGGACCTAACAATTTTGGAAAAATTAATGCAAGACATGAAGGCAGGACAAGAAGAAATGAAAGAAGAGATGAAAGTGGGACAAGAACCAGTCATCAAAAGTCACGATTAGAATATGGAACAATTACGAAGTAAATGCTGTCCAGTACAGGGAAGATCGAGAACAAGGAGACGGAATAACGATGACAGAAATTATGAAGAAAGAGACAGATATGAAGAAAGGGGGCCACAGAGGCAAGTTATGGAAAGAGAAGTTCGGAGAAACCAGTAGAAAGTTGGATTAGTAGTTCTGCTGATTTTTGGAAGTATAAAAGTATAATTAAGGTAAGTTCCGAAATACGTCACACCGACATCGACACCGAGAATTGAAGGAGAAGAAGAATATACACGGCGAATCATCGATAATTTGTAACCGTCAGTTACAGTGATTGTAACAAATGTAATAGCCCGTTACATAATCTTTATTTCTTTTCGTTTATTTTTTGGGTGATCGGTGTCCGAACTAAAAATGCGAACGAACGAAGGGGTGTTTAATATCGGTATCAGATCGAGAAAATTTGGAATGTAACGCGGCAAACCGTCACTTCTGCCAAATTGAAGACTGGAAACCGTACACCCCCAAATGAGTAAAAGCATTCACTAAATCCTAATTTATTCCTAATCGGTGTTTGGTTTATACAGGGTGTTTAATATTTAAGGGGGCGATTCTAGGACCCATTTCAAGAAAAAAAATTCCTATGAACCTTTTATCTTTTGAGATACATGGTAGTAAAGTTTTAAAAAAATCAGTTTTTAATAATAACAGAGATAATATTGTGGACATCTTTTTTAAATTTGGTACATGTCTTCTATGCATCATCTGATGTGCAAAAGTGTCTATTTTCTCTACCAGTGGCGTCCGTACGGCTTTTGCATTGAATATGTTTGGAGAAAAAAATACTACACCACTGCTTTTTCTTAAAATAAAAAATCCTCATTCATTTTTGAGCAAATTTGATCTTTCGGTTTTTATTATTGTTTTTCTTGAAGTAAATCGATTTTAATTTTTTTACCATGCGTCAGACAAAGAAAAACCAGAAGATCAAATTTGCTCAAAAATGAAGGAGGATTTTTAAAATAAAAGCAGTGGCGTAGTATTTTTGTCTCCAAAAATATTTAACGCAAAAGCCGTACGGACACCACTGGTAGAAAAATTAAAAACTTTTGCAAATCAGAAAATGCATCTGCAATGTACCAAATTTCATAAAGATGTCTACAATATTTTTCTGTTATTAAAAAAATTGATTTTTTTTCAACTTTACCACCCTGTAGGTATCTCAAAAATTACAACGTTTACGACATACGTTCCTAGGAAGTTTTTTTCTAAGAATCACCCCCTTAAATATTAGCATGTCTTTAAGGAACACCCTGTATACATTTTCCTACGTATCTAAACAATTGTGACTGATTATCTACTTTTTGTATAAACATTTATAAACGGGTTTTTTCCAAAAGTGGTAGGTAAACAGTGAGTGAATTTATTTTTCACATAAAGTTACTACCTATACTAGGCCACCAAATGGGGCTAAAATGCAACATACGCATTCCATCGATTATGGTGTTATGTGGAACCCATGCGCAATAAACTTAATTTT
>NW_022170819.1:3105581-3106154 GCF_008802855.1 Photinus pyralis
GTAACAAGTTGGCACACATGTTCTTAGGCGAAAGATGCATACCTATCTGAAAAGGTTTTGAAAATGTGCTCATTTTTAATTTATTAAATCAATTTTATTAAACGTTATGTTACCAAATTATGCGAGAAAAACGAATTGCTACAGCGGGCGGCATTTGCGCGCTCGCTCTTAGTGACCAATCTGGCTACGGCCCTGGTGCAAGACGTTCAAAACCGAAAGGGAAGTTTAATCTGGTTATTATTGGACAATGATTTTTAATTCGTTTGCATCTTCGATGCTTGGGGTGGGCTCTAGATTATATCTTAAGGAGGAGGAACCATTTTCCTCAAGCACATTACTATGTGGGTTAAACTTGATTTGAATCACCCTCCACTGCGGTTGGTCATCGAATTATTAACGATTATTATACCTACCATGTTAACGATCCTCCAGATCGTTTATAATTTTGTATTGTTAGCGCATTTCCACAAAAATAAAAAAAAATGCGCTATTGTGGCCACTTTGTGCGTCCGTCCGTCCGTCCGCTAACTTTGCGACGCTACTAGTTTTTTATCTTAAGAGCTATTGTTCTAC
>NW_022170819.1:3106254-3179185 GCF_008802855.1 Photinus pyralis
GACGTCAAATATCTTTCAACGCCAAAAATTTCGAATGCATGCTAAGCACCTCTTGCTTTCATTAAAATCGGCTAATGGGAATGCTTCATTATATTGGTAAGATGCTTTACCGCGGTCGGTGTTTCCTACATGTATAAGAGCCCAGGAAGAAACACATTAATGCTTGGAACTTGGAAATGTTTGTGTACACATATGGTCACTTGACGAGTGTGTTGCAATTGTTACGATTTCAGTATTTTTTGCCATTTGTTTAGAAATTCTGGTAATGTTAGGTACAGAAATTATGACGGAAGGAATTGCTAACCAATTGTGTCAATTATAGATTATAGAGTGATAGTTTAATAACAGAAACGCCCGCATAAGTTAGCAATAGACTCCAGATTTCAGTCAAACGTTAGACCAGAAGAACCGTTTTATCATCTACTCATCTGTGGTATTGCGTACTATGTGGCTAAAGCTCATTTTGAATTTCATGCAATTCGATTCATAATTAACAGAGATGTCAAAGGGTCTTCCTTATTTTGTGGCCTAAATTGCCAATTCACGAACTCCGATCTACAAATTTGATAAAGAATCCACCTGCATACTGTCATCAGTCCATTCGTTTTCGAGATATCATGCAAACGGATAGACACCGCAAAATTATGAACTCCCTATGACACTAACACTTTTTTTTTTACATTTCCCCAGTAAATTAAGGTCTAACAATGGGCCGTCGAGTAAATGAGCGGGTCACTATAATCCTGGGGCCAGTGCAGTGGTGCTCATAATATAACCATCTCAATTCCAGTGAGAGCAGGGGTGGGTAGGTTTGTATTTTTAGAGTCGACCAACCACAATTGACAAAAGAAGATTTAGAGTCCGTAAGAAATTGTAGGATATTTGATTCAAAGAACTTTCAAAAAGCGAGAAACATTGAAAGGCTCAATAGATTACAATTTTGAAGCTAATGACGACTGAATTTGAGAATAAGTTAAAAACAAACTCTAATTCTTGGAAAAATTCCGTTGTTTATGTGTACAATTTACCTATTCAAGTATAATTTATACTGCAGTGACAGGTATGTCACAGAAAGAAACTTTTTTCTCACCAAACACCGCAGATAAAAGGCTTATCTCGATTTTTGGTCTTGCAGAAATGTACACGAACATTCCTACTTCGAGATAACGTATCCTTTAAGAGGAATGCCAAAAAGAGCTGGTTTCAATTTGATACATGGGCATTGTTGAACATAACCAAACCGAATTCAGATTTCTGAAATTTGGAAACCTCGTTTAGGGATACGTAATATAAAAGCAGGAATTTTGGGAATTTATAAAAACTAAAAGTTACAAAATTCGAACGTAGAATATTGTTGAGGAAATACGTACTTACTTTGCAAGAGTAGGTTCTGATCCATGAAAATTGTCTACTTTTACGTATCAATATGCGTCTATACTTTAGTAGGCATTCTGAATGAATCGGAAACAAAATGTTACGATTTTTATTCCTTGTTTTATTAATATGAAGAATCTTATGGATTTAAAGAAATTACAGAATCTAAAGGGTACAACCCACTTCAGTGGTTCGCACGCAATCAGTGAGGTTCCGAAACTATATAGTATAATTAGTACAGTAATTGCTAATATATTAGTCAATGGTACAATAAAAAAATATAAAATCTAATTAAAAGGAAAAATAACAACATATTTTACAGCTGTATCCACTTACATAATATCAGACGGAAACGGCGGTGATATACGGCAGAAACGACGGTGGTCGTCGAGACGTTACGGACACTCGGGCATCACCAGACGTCTCAAAAACCATGTTTCTGCCCAAGATCTACGGTAGCGGTAAGGTTTCGCCAGATCCAGGGAGGTAGACGGACACAACGACTGTTACAGAACGGTGTTTGAAGCTCCAGTTAAACTCAATTAGAGTAAACGGAAGTTCCAGGAATTGGACGAATTCAGCATACGGCGGCGGTCATTTCAGAAGCACTAAAACAAAATTACGGAGTGTCTGCGGGCAATCAAATGCAGAAAAACGAAAAGCTTACCTTGCAATTAAACGGAGCGATAAAAGTATCGAAATAAAAAAAAATGAAAAAGGCAACCAGATCTAATGTTTCGGTTAAAACGCCAAAGACAAAAACTTCCCTTCTCAAAACGGCTTTACCTCTTATAAAAGTCGGTTATGCCATGGAGGGAACATCCGGTTTTCCCAACCATCACAATGTATTCGAATAAAAACGTACAAAAATCAGTAATTAGTCTTAAAATTCAAATTAATTAAGAGCGCTTCTTTTGAGACCACTCACAACTTAATCCGATGCCGTTTTGTAACTCATTAAATTAGCTACTGTCTCTTGGAATATCTCAGGTCTGCAAAAGGTCTCTTATTAAACTGATAGCGGCGTTAACCTGCATGGTCTTACAGCTTTAAGGCTCCAAAATCATCTAATAATTACTTAACGGGACTGAAATTCTAAAATATTAATTTGCTTCCGTCTTCTAACTAAATGACAGAGCTTTCGGACGCAACAAAGATGATTGAGATATCTTGACGGGAACCGTTGCAAACGGTGAATTAATTACATCTTTTTTTAACGGCTGTTGAAACGCCAATTATCTTACCTTCCATCTTCAACTCCTAAAACCAACACAAATAATTTCCGCACGACAGTTTTCGTAACAAAGCGCCTCAAGATACCTACCTGGTGTTCACGTAGCGGGTGATCATGTAAATTTCAAGGCCAAAAACGGGTGCTTCGTTACAAAGGATCGGAAAGATCCCAAGAAACTGAACTCGTGGAATCTAAAGGATCTGAAAAATTTTGTAGGATTAGAAAAATCGGCATATACAGAACAAACGATCTGAGATTTGAAAAGTCACACACAAAGAGTGGAGTGTATAAAGGAACTGAATGACGAATGATATGATGAATCATAAGAATCTGATTTTGGAATTTCGGAAGAGTCTGTAGTGTGAGAAATGTAAAAAATCTGATGGATTTGCAGAAGAATTATTTGATGAAACTGAAAAATTGAAAACTGTTGAAAGAAAGAATCTGCAACGAATCGAAAGAACGTAAGTCAAATGAAAGAGAAGAATCCGCATATAAATGTCCAAACACTTTGAAAAATGCGAAGAATTTGAGGAAGCCCAAAAATTGTTAAGAATTCGAAGATACGAAGAATCTTACTGAAAGGATTCGAAGAAATGAAAGATTGAAAGATTTTGACAGAGAATCTGAAAGGCAAAAATCATTTTTTTTAAACAATAAATAATCCATTTCCTTTTTAGCTTTTTAGTCATATAATGGAAAATAAAAAATATAATTCTTTTCCGTTTAAAACGAAATTTTCGCTCTGTAATTTTAATTTTTTAGTTAGCCTGGTGCATTTTTTTTATATACAGCGTGGCGAAGATAAGAATGATCAATGACCAGCATGAGAAACCATAAAAGATAGACAGTCGGCTAAATAGAAAAAAGTTGTCTATTTTAGGGCTTACAATGATGTTTTAAAAATTTGGAAATCCCATCAGTTTTCTGAAGCTATTAGCAAAAACCGAAGTTAACCATTTCTGATTCTTTTTGAAAATATATGAAAAAACTAATAATACTTCCTCGTGGACACTTTTTAAGATAACTAATGCCTACAGATTTTCAGTGTGACGTTTCGTCTCTTCAACTTTATATTTTTATATGGTCCTTAATTCGGAATTTCCGAATTTTTAAAACATCATTTTACTAAGCCCTAAAATACCCAAATTTGTTCTAGTTTAACCAACTGTGTATCTCGTATGGTTTCCGGGTTACCCATGCTGTTTATTCTTATCTTGGACACACTGTATTTTTATTTCGCCAGTGGCGTATAAAAAAATTTGCAAACATCCATGATTTTGCAGAATTTATTTATTTGCAAAAAAAGGGAACCTTTAACAGGACCATTTGACGCACATAAGTGGGACTAAAAAGGGGGACATTTCTTTATTAGAAATCGCAATTCAACGTTTGACAAGCGGCGTCTAAAGTAAAATGCGATAGGTTACGTTATGGCAATTTATCTAATTCGAATATCTCAACTTGAAAAATCGATTTATATAAAAGTTTATGTTCGGTGCATCGATGGTACTTTCCGCACATTTTTTCCGCAATACGGTTTGGGTATACGGTATACCTATTTATTTTTGCATTTATTGCCGTACAGCGTTGGCAGTTAAATTTTTTGCCAAATTTCCCAATCGCAAACAGAAACCACCCACACATTATGGTTTAAGGTGACAAATGAACTACATGTATCAAAGCCGTTGGGATTTGCACATTTTTAAATAAAAATTTAAATGAAAAACAATAAATTCTCCACATACTTCTGTGCTACATTCTCAACATAAATCATTTCAATGCAAGTGGGTATAAATTGAATTTATAAAAAACTTGGCACTTAACCTCACCGTTAAAATTGGTATAAATTACACTTTTTCGACTTCTCATTGATGTGGGGCAAACTTTGGTACCTTTCTACTAATTACCTCTTGGTAAATAAAGGAATTAGTTTACAACATCGTTTAACTTTAATTAATACGTACGTCACAGAGATTTAATTTCCGTTATAATAATTAAGTGATTTAAAAATACCTCCGGAGTATGTCTTTATTTTAGTTCACACTTTAATTAAAACATAATCCTGAGGGTATATTGCCGGGAGAAGTCGCATTAAAGTAGATATGACGATATTTGGCGTATGGCCAGAAATCTGATACGGTTTAACTCATATAATAGTAATTTATTAAACGTACGTAGTACGTACCTACTCTACTTTCCTTTATTGTGCAAAACTTTTAGCATATTTCTAAATTTACACAGCGCACATTATAATAGGAAATTTGTGGCTAAACATTACTAAGCACTTTAGTGTAGCTCTTTATTAGAGTCGTTTGGGAAACTAATGGTCCACCAAAAATGTTACTAATCATATAACAATAGTAGATCGAAATAAGTGCATATTTTATTTATAATTTATTCCCAAAGTATAATAGTAATAGTAATATATTTCGTTGACCCATTCAATAATTACAATTGTTTGGTCGCGTCAGATAGATATGAAAAATTTTAAAAATATTGTAACAAAAAAAAATGTATAAAACAACACAGTAACACAATAAGAACAAACAATTTACATCGAACATGAAGTAGTAAGCATGTATTCCTCTATGCTATAATAACATTTGTCTAGTAGATATTTCTTTAGTGAGTCTTTGAATTTATTGAACGACAGTTGTTTTAGGGTATTGCTTAGATTGTTATATAACAAGACATTTAAAGAATTTTTTTCCGATACACATAGCCTTAACTTAAAGGGCAGTAACAAATTATGATGTCTAGTATTATATTGACGACTACTCCTGTCTGACACTTTACTGTTAGCATTTATTCGGCGATGTATTTCAATTAGAGTATAGTATAGATATAGGCAGGGTACTGGCATAATTTTATAAGATTTAAAGTAACCTCTACAATGATCTCTCGAACCAATATTGACTAGGATTCTAAGCGCTTTCTTTTGAAGTCTAAAAACTCTTATAGCCTGAGACGCATTGCCCCATACAGTTATTCCATAGCTGATTTTCGAGTGAAAAAATGCAAAATAACAATTTAAGAGGACAGATTTGTCAACAGATGTTCTGAGCTTAACTAATAAATAAATACTTGAAGATAACGTGTTACAAAGTAAATCAATATGCGGTTCCCAATTCAATTCATTGTCAATGACTATACCGAGTAATTTGACATGGTTTCTGTTGTGTACCGACTTTTGACTAGTAAATGTTATGATTTGAGTTTTATTGGGATTGTGTTTTAGTTGATTGGAGTCAAGCCAGTTCTGCACTTCTGTAGCGGCTATATCAATCGACTTACTCAGATCGCATGGGTTTGTAGATTTGCAAATGATGGTTGTATCATCCGCAAATTGGACGCATTTCCCTATATTAACCGCATTCGGTAGGTCGTTAACGTAAACCAGGAACAGAAGTGGACCTAGGGCTGATCCTTGTGGTACGCCAAACAAGATTGGTTCTATGTCCGACATTTGATTGTTAAATGAAACACATTGCAAGCGATTACTGAGGTAACATCTAAAAAGTGCCAAAGGCGTTCCTCGGATACCGTAATATTCTAATTTGGCTTCAAGTATTGCTGGAACTACACAATCGAATGCCTTAGTTAGGTCATAAAGCACTGCAGAAACCGTCTCCTTACTCTCGAAAGCTTCAACAACCGACCCTATTAGCGCAACAATTGCACTTGTGGTTGAAAAGCCCGCTCTAAATCCATACTGTTGGTCGTTTAAAGTTTCTGTCGAGATATTCGACCAAACGATTTTTTATTAATATTTCGAAGACTTTACCTAAAATGGGAATAATAGAAATAGGTCGATAGTTGTCTAGCGAACTTTTATCGCCCTTTTTGAAAACCGGTACGACTCTACTTACTTTAAAACAAGACGGAAATATTCCTTCTTGAAAGGAATCGTTAATTAGTTCAGTGAGAAGTTCACCAATTATGTCTATGCAGTTATTTAAAATTTTGCTATTTAAATCATAAATATCATAACTATTTGATTTAGATAGTTTCCTTATTGTACTTAAAACTTCATTGTAGGTGACAGGTGCCAAATAAAATGAAGTTGCCGGGGAGGGCATATTACCTAAGTAACTCTTAGGATTTATTTTATTATTAGGTATAGAACTAATGATATGGTTTGCAATAGACACAAAATGTGAATTCAGTTCGTTGTGTGGTATGGGGATATTATTACTTTTTATTTTATTAGTTTCTTGGTTGACCAATCGCCACCCATCTTTCATTTTATTATTAGAAGCTGTAAGAAAGTCACTGTACTTATTTCGTTTTGTTTCAGCAATTAATTTACGATAATTTGTTCTAAATCTTTTATATATGTCGTGATGAAGTGCATCTCCAGTTATATCAGCTTTCTGTTTAAGTCTTGATAAATGAGACCGCATATGTTTTAGTTCTTTTGTGAACCAGTTGACAACCTGTTCTTTGTTCTTTGGAAGTTTGCGTATGGGAAAATGTTTTTTGACTAAATCGCTTATAATGTTAGTAAGCATGGAAGCTCGATCATTTATGCTGTTTTGCCTATATCTACTCCAGTCAACCTCGCTAAGCGATAATCTAAAATTATCAATGCGAAATTGAGTAACTAATCTTGTATAATTAAAGTTTCTGGGAACTGTAATATCTGATTTTTTTATAGAAATGAGCTGACCGTAGTGATCAGACAGGCCGCAGTCTAAAATGCCAGAAGCATATAGTTCGTTATCAATATTAGTTACAATATTGTCAATGCATTTTGATGACGTAGCACCTACCCTAGTAGGGCAAGAAATACATGTCTTAAGCCCATATGTATCAAGTAAATTAAATAAATGTTTTGTATGTTTCCCTAATTGGGTAAAGTTGATGTTAAAATCACCTGTTATAATGATTTCTTTGTATTTATTGCAAAAGTCAAACAAAAGCTTGTCTAAATTATCAATGAAAACCTCTATTGATCCCAGAGGTGGTCGGTATAGTGCAATTATGAATAACTTTTTCAGGGGTAACTCAACGCCACAAAATTCGCAGTTCATCTCAACGATATAGTTATTTAGACATATAGGTTTAAATACAATATCGTTTTTTAAGAAAATGCTTACTCCTCCATGCCCGTGATGCTTCCTGGAAAAGGAGCTACCTAAGCAGAGGGAATGGATGTTAACAACGGATAGTTGGGCTTCTGTCATCCAATGTTCTGAAAAACAGATTACATCAAATTTGTGTTTATCAAAAAATAAGTTAATTTCATTCACTTTACTTGACAAACATTGTATGTTTGTGTGGTAAACCTTGAAATAGTCCTCCGTGGTCTCGGTGACGTTGCTCATCTGATTATGTTTGGCGGCTAGCCCTCTTGAATCTTCAGTGGACGCTTGTGAAAAAAACGATTTATTTTCACACCTTCTGGCCAGATATTTGGGTCCTTGATCTTCTCCATATTGATTTCATTGACACCAAGTTTGAATGACGAGTAGATTTCAGGACGCTTTGATTGCAATTTTTCACATGATATTATGTGACAAATTGATGACAAATAACTTGTAACTTCTTCTTCAGTGGTATCAGGTGCAAGCCGACAGATATGAATGAATACTGCCTTGGGAGCCACTTTTAATTCCGGAATATTGACATTTCCAATAGTTGCTTTTTTTGTACCAATTATCACTTCGCTCCTAAGGCGAGGTCTCCTTTTTTTTTGCACGACGGTAGTCCATTCAGTAGCCTTGTCATTAATCGAATCATCCACATTCTCCGATTTAGATAAATTATTGTTAAGAGATAACACTGTGGGATTATTTACAGGTGACATATCTCTTTTGTTATTAGAGGTACTTGGTTTACTTGAACTTTTCGTCTCTTTATCCTTATCATGCTGGACACGAAGCAATGTTTGTTTAGCTGCATTAGCGAAGGAACGATGTTCGCTTTTTGCAATATTTTTGGTTTTTTTAACTTTGGAACACTCAGAGTCCATTTTGCTTTCCGAAACTGCGTTTTTTTCACCAAGGGGATTTGATGTCTTGACGTCCATTAGATCGCGCACGTATTTTAAGAGATTAATTTGTTCTTTAAGTGCACTTACAGTTTCTTCCAGATACTTAATCGTTAGATCCTTTTGTTGCACAATATTTTTAAGATAGTCGTAGTCATTGTTATTGATACGGTAATCGCCATTCCTATTTGATGGTTTGTCATTTAAAATGTCCGAACTCTCACAACATTTTACCAAGTCCTCGTTGATAACTATGATATTTTTTATATACTTCACACAACCATGATGAAAAAGTGAACCACAGGTAACACACTTTACTCCACTTTGCGGAATATTATTACATTTTCGACACGGTTTAGTCGGAGCGTTTTGGACTACGTCCGTCTCGCCCGCCATGACAATCGACAATATGTTTGTTATAAACATCGACACGTTCCGATCATTTTATTACGTGGGGGCACTTGCTTGTAACGGAAGCGAAATATTCTGCAAATGCGGAAGAAATATCTGAGGGTTTATTAAATTTTGAATTGTTCAGATACATGTTCCTCTGATAGGTACAGTTACCTTTAGAGTTTTTTACATATGTCCAAAATGCATTCATATTGGTTTTCATGTCCGCTTCTGTACTGGAAACTTAATTCATATATGCATTCTTAATGTCAATTTTAATTTTTTGGCGTAGGTATTTGTATTTCATTTCATGGTAATGTTTGTTACTATTATTTTTTTTTCTGAAAGTGATAATGCTTTTCTTTTATATTGAATTATACTACCATTGAACAGCAAGGATAACCTTTTCCGCCGCCCTTCCTTCGCAGTGGAACGCCAAGAATGAACGCAGAATTTACAAACTGTCGAAAAATGCCTATTCATGATTTGCCGTTTTTTTAAGCCAATATTTACAATTTAGTTCATGTCTTTGTTTTACTCTTTCGACGACTCCTCGATTTAACGTTTGAAATAGTATTGTGTGTATATTTTATCGACAAGGGTTCGAATATTGCACCAAATCGTCTACCAGACAAGGACAAATGTACGAAATTTTCGAAAGAATAGAAATGCCCTTTATGTGATGGTTTCGTCCGTTTGTCTGTCCGCATGTCTAACTCGAGAACGAAAAGAGATAGCGATGTCAAAGTTTCGCCAATCGTTTTTGGGGATCAGTGCTATTGAATACGAGCCGAATTAAAAGTCTGGTTTCCGAATGCGAGCTGAGTGGCCAAAAATCCCCCTATTGAAAATCGTATGCTACTCTTCGTGTCTTGTAAAGTAAGTAAACTCTCAATAAATATGTACTTACCGCCCTCGTCGGTATTTTGATGCTTATCTAAGTACGTTAAATATTTTCTACGTTATTTGTGTAGTTTTACGTAAATGTACGTGTTATCTATTGTTTTTACTTATTTGTATATTAAATTTTAGTATTTAAAGATATAAAATGGAAAAAAATATTTACCTACATTTTACATATAGTTTGCTCAAAGAAAGGGTTGTTAACTCTTTGTTTAAGTTGCGTTTGATATAAAATAGCTCTCACGGCTTGAAGGCTTTAGTTTACAATGTCTCTTCAAGCTTTCTTCATTTTTACCACTTTGGTCGTTGGTGTTTTCGCTGATACGCCTTACACGACATGTACCTACCGAACCCTACAAAATCCCGATGGGATAATAGTTTTGCTCTGTTTCAGGTCCATCTAATGTTAACGGTGTCACCGTTAATCACTTCCAACTGAACGACTGTACTGCATCGCCTTGCCAAGTCACGAAAGGTTCTACCGTCCAGATAACCCTAAACGCTACCGCTCGTAAGTAGAATTTCGTAATTGGAAAAAAATCCATTACAGTGATGCCTATTTTATTGCAGTTATAATTATTGGAGCAAATACGAATCCTACTATATCGCTGACTACATATGTTCTCGGCCTTCCGGTAACTGGTCAAACCGATTTGTGCACCCTGACACCATGTCCCTTACTGGTAGGCGATACTCGAGTCATCGTTGATTCGGGAACTATCCCAAGCAGTACTCCATCGGTGGGTATAACTTGCATCGTTCAGAAGTTAGAATCACTTCACTCTTTTTAGGGAACTTATACTGTGAAGCTAAGAATTGTGGATAATTCGAACTCCATCGTTTGTCTCCAATTCACCGCATCTCTTTCATAATAATGGAGTTGGTAGCAAATACACTGACGATAACGTCCCCAGTATACATTTTATATTCTTACTTATCATAGTGTACGTTTATTAGAATTACAGATGTAAATGAGTATATTTCCATCTTTATTAGAATATATTTTCTTAGTCACTCTAATTAAAAGATTTTCAAAGATCGTCATTGTTTCCTTCATTCGCCTCCTTATGTGATTTCCAGCGACCACAATCGTAAAACGAAATTAAAATTTGATGGCGCTATTCTCTTCTCTGTTAAGATAGTAGAGGTCACAATTGTTTGGATTGTACAGGCCAAGTTCCATGATATTGAGTGCTATCATGATGAGTATGCAAATATAACCCAATAGTACCAATTAAAAAGAGGAAATAACTCCAAACTTTCTAGCTCTACCGGTTTCCGAAAGCAATTAAGAAACAATGCTCCACACGTAGAAATAAATGTACTGCAGCCAACCCAATTTATTCTTTTAGATTCCTCCAAAACCACTGTATATCTGGGAAATAATTTAGAACCGCTAAATTCTGTACAACCTGAAAATTTCGATGGTGCTCAATCCTTAAATTACTTAAACCTCAAAATTATTAGAGCTACCGTTACAATAGTTAATTAAATTGGTTATTCTTTGGTAGATCTACGACAACTTCTCCCTTTGCTCAATTTTACAGGCAATGTAATAATGTTAGTCGCTTAGCGTTACATACTCTTTGCATTGGGGGCTCTATCTCTGTTTCTGGTGATCAGATCTCAATGGCTATACATTTTAATTAAAGTCAAAGTTTCGCAAATCGATCAGTGCTATTGAATATGAGCCGGATCAAAAGTCTGGTTTCCGAATGCTGAGTAGAAAAAAATTCTCCTATTGAAAATCGTATGCGACTCTTCGTATCTTGTAAAGTAAGTAAATTTTTAGTAAATATTTACTTACGGCCCTCGTCGTTATTTTGACGCTTATCTAAGTACGTTAAATACTGTCTACGTTATTTGTGCAGTTTTACGTAAATCTACGTGTTATCTTATGTTTTTACTTGTTTGTATATTAAATTTCGGTAACTTATAGCCATAAATTGTGAAAAATGTGACATACAGTTTGCTCAAAGAAAGGGTTGTTATCTCTTTGTTTAAGTTGCATTTGATATAAAATAGCTCTCACGGCTTGAAGAATTTAGTTCACAATGTCTCTTCAAGCTTTCTTCATTTTTACCACTTTGGTCGTTTGGGTTTTCGCTGATACGCCTTACACCCTATGTACCTACCGAACCCTACAAAATCCCGATGGGATAATAGTTTTGCTCTGTTTCGGGTCCATCTAATGTTAACGGTGCCACGGTTAATCACTTCCTACTGAACAACTGTACTGCATTGCCTTGCCCAGTCAAAAAAGGTTCTAACGTCCATGTAACCATAAACGCTACCACTCGTAAGTAGAACCTCGTGATTGTAAAGAAATCCATTACAGTGTTGCCTATTTTATTGCAGTTATAACTATTGGGTCAAATACGGATCCTACTTTTTCGCTGGTTGCAAATGTTTTCGGCTTTCCGATAACTGTTTACAAAGTCAATTTGTGCAACATGACAACATGTCCCATACCGGTAGGCGATACTCGAGCCGTCGTTGTTTCGGAAACTGTGCCAAGCAGTACTCCATCGGTGGGTATAACTTGCATCGTTCAAACGTTAAAATCATTTCATTCTTTTTAGGGAACTTATACTGTGAAGGCAATAGTTACTAATAATTCGACCTCCATCGGTTGTTACCAATTGAGGGTAGCTATTTCATAATAATCAAGTTGGTAGCAAATACACTGACGATAACGTCCACGGTATACATTTTAGATTCTTACTTATCATAGTGTACGTTTATTAGAATTACAGATGTAAATGAGTATATTTACATCTTTATTTTCTTAGTCACTCTAATTAAAAGATTTTCAAAGATCGTCATTGTTTCCTTCATTCGCCTCCTTGCGTGATTTCCGGCGACCACAATCATGAAACGAAATTAAAATTTGATGGCGCTATTCTCTTCTGTGTTAATTGAGGTAATAATTTTTTGGATTATACAGGCCAAGTTCCATGATATTGAGTGCTATCATGATGAGCCTCCATATTTAACCCAATAGTACCAATTCAAAAGAGGAAATAACTCCAAACTTTCTAGCTCTACCGGTTTCCGGAAGCAATTAAGAAACAATGCCCCATACGTAGAAATAAATGCATCTCCCTTGCACTGCAGTCAACCCAATTTATTCTTTCAGATTCCTCCAAAACCAATGTTTATCTGGGAAATAATTTGGAACCGCTAAATTTTGTACTTCGATGGTGCTCAATTCTTAAATTACTTGAACCTCAAAATTTAAATCCAAAATTAGAGCTACCGTTACAAGGGTTTATTAAATTGGTCTTTCTCTGGTAGATCTACGATCTTTGCTCAATTTTACAGGCAACGTAATAGTGTTAGCCGCTTACCGTTACATACTCTTATAGTTCCAAGATCGCCATCCTTGAATGGACGGACGGAATTCACTAACGTGTCAGCTGTAACCACGCTAAAATTATAAGCGTTAGCTCTAAACGCACATGGAATCGACGTGCAGTTTTAAATTTGATCGGTGAATTATGTATTTCCATCAGTTCCAGGAATAGAATTTGCAAACGGAATCCCAAAAAAAAACACATGTTAAATAAGCAAACAATCAACGTCCAACTTCGCCGATGACGATGGGTTTTTGTACGTCGGCCTAAATCATCAATGAGCGACGAGAGGGTTGATGATGAAACATCCCTTACTTTGAACATCCACTGTCGACTGATTTTAGTCGCGACCCTCGTACATTAATCAAAGTTCACGTCACCCAGAGCACATATTTTAATTAAAACGTTCCAAACGTCACCCCCTTGCGTCATAAATAATTTGAGGGCAGTCTTTCGGTCCGCGCGTTACCATCACCTGCGTTTTCTAGGAGAGCTTTATCAAAAATTACGTTTGACCAGTGGCCTTATATTATCAGACGTACAATTATGATACGAGATAGCGACATTGGCACTTGGATGTAGGTGGGAGAGCAAGCGTTATCAGTTTGAAATGTTTCAGTAATGTACACGGAAGGAGCGAACATGCCGCTTATTCCTTCCGAAGTTTATTGTTAGTGCGATCTGGTGAAAATTTGTGATAAACCGGCAATGTCTAATAATTATAAATGTGAAGGTAATTAGATTTTAAAATTAGAACTGACCACTTTTCTCGACAGGATTAGAAAATGTCACCGTTTTGCGCTAATTATCGGTTTTACATTAGAATTGTGCAAACACGCATTGTGTTTCAGGGATGGATTTGCTTCCGAGTTAATTCCATTATAATTTTAGGTGATCTCACTTTGGAAGTTAATTGAAATTAATTTTAACAAATCATGCAACAGGTTGACTGCATTACTAAAAACAGAAATCGTTAGGACCTTTTATGGTATCTCTGTAATTCACGAGCCCAATTTGCACTAATTTTTTAACTAAATTAAACGTTGCTACCCAAGCCCCCTCAGGGTGCAATTATTAATTATGAAAATGGTCCACATTAATTAGGGTAAAATCTTGAAAAAATTAGAAAGCCAATCAGTCAAATTGGTTGCTTCGAAGAACGACAACTGAGCAGCCTTCGTGTAGTATTTGAAATGGGTTTTCCTATTTCATAGGGTTGAAACCCCTAATTTTTTTTCGTGTTCTTTACTTACATCCCCTTATTCACCTTTTTATGATGAAGTAAATAGATAAATTCCGGCTAGCATGAAATGAAATGAAAAAACGAAAAATAATTACTTAAAAGCACCCCATACACGCTCAATATTATTGTGCAAATTCAGTGCACAATATGATTGAAGGTTGTTCACAAACGTGCAATATTATTGCGCAAGTCAGATTTTTGCCATGGAATTGTATCGTGTGGAGATGATTGAGCGTGTATGGGCCGCTTTTTATACAAGTCTCAACCAAACACTCATGGGTAACTAGATCTTGCTTAAGCTAGGCAAAATCAAAACGAAATTCGACATAATCAATTTTTCTGTGATATCTATGGAACGCCGTTTTAACATTTAATGTGCAACAATACTATAATCTTAAAGTAATGTTTCGCCCGAATTTCTATTATCTTAATGATAAAATTAAATAATTAATTTTATCTTAATGATAATTTTAAATCATTCTTTTTATCTTAATGATAATTTCAAATCATTTTTTTTATCTTGTGGATAATGGCAAAATAATTACTTTTGTCTTGTTGATAATTTTCCATTTAAAATTATCTAAGATAATCGTAAATGACGAAAGAATTAAATTTATCTTGTTGATAATTTAAATTTTGCTATTTAAAATTATCAACAAGATAAAAAAATGAATTAAAATTATCATTATGATAAAAATAATTATTTTTTTTATCAAATATGAATTATTTTTATCAACAAGATAATAAAAATGAATATTTTTTATCTTGTAGATAGTTTTATTTTGCCTATTTAAAATTATCTTAATGATAAAGTTTAAACAAACTATTTCAATTTCTCTTGTAGATAAGTATAAATAGAAGAATTAAAATTATCTACAAGATAAAAAATATTCATTTTTATTATATATATTGATAAAAATAATTCATATTTGATAAAATAAAATAATTATTTTTATCATAATGATATTTTTAAATCATTTTTTTATCTTGTTGATAATTTTAAATAGCAAAATTTAAATTATCACCAAGATAAATTTAATTCTTACGATTATCTTAGATAATTTTAAATGGCCACCTTTTCAAGTCATAGCGAGATGGAAATACGCTGTTTTATAGGGAAAAAGAGAGAAAGGCAGCGCACGGCGCCATTTAATTTTATCTCAGATAATATTAAATGGCTGAAATAGCCACTTACAATTATTTCAGATAATTTTAAATGGCGGAATGGAATTAAAATTATCCACAAGATAAAAAAAATGATTTGAAATTATCATTAAGATAAAATTAATTATTTAATTTTATGATTAAGATAATAGAAATTCGGGCAAAACTTTACTTTAAGAATATAGTATTGTTGCACATTAAATGCTAAAACGGCGTTCCATAGATATCTTAGTTATTTATAAAGATTTTTTAACAATTTCAAATGCGTTTTTTTAGTCACCAAAGAGGGCCCCGTTTAACGTACACTGTATCTCTCTCCGTTACGGAGATCCCAAAGGTGAGCCACGCCACGAATTCGAACCACCCTGTACATAATTATGAAATCTAGATAAATTGGGGGCGTTAAATGTGTTCACATTTCTACTTACTTAAATTGCAACATTGGAAAAAAATGTATTTCTCGTAATTTTACTAAAGGTATCCAACAACAAAAAATTGAACTCACCTGTCGCTATATATAACAATGTAACAAACGTTTGGACGTCTGCTATATAGCATCAAACCGCTTACGATTATAAGATGTCGGATGGATCGTGTGTTGATAAACGGGCCCCTTGCAATTGTAGATTCCGCAGAAAATTTTGAAGATAACGAATCGTTGGGGGCTGTTTTAACGTTTTAGTCAATTTGTGCAACTTTTTTACAGTACACTTAAACTTTAAGTAATGCAAAAGTGTTCATGAATATGATGCGTTAATACGCCAGGAAGTTGTTCACGTTAACTGTTACACTAACAAATAATAAGTTTATCCTTAGTTCAAAACTAAATCCTTTTATAACGCGTTATAGTGGAAAGAATGCGGATTCTGCGCCGCCTTTACATGATACAAACTTCGAATTAAGTTTTTTAATTGAATCGCACTACTCGAAAACCCGGAGTTCTTCTTTGACTCGTTGCGATATTTTCATAATAAGGACGCGAATTTTTCCCAACGTGTGTATGCGCCTTTAACGTAAAGATGAACTGTTATGGTGGTATCCAGAAATCGGGGAGTACAAATCCTGGGCCACATAGTTTTACTATTTGAAAAAGAGACCTTGGGATATTTGGTCACTTCTAATACAACATAGATACTCTGTTCATCCCAACGACCAAACCGCGAATTCCCAACGTTCGCCCCTCTTAGATACTTCGTAATGTTTTGGACGCCGACAGTGGCGGATTATCTCCCAAAACTTATTGGTTAATGTCTTTTGTTACTACCAATCCCAAATGCTGTCAAAGTCCCACGTAATTTAAAAAATGCACATTCGGCAATCTCCAAACCCATGGTTTTTTTTTGTGGCATTGAGCTAAGGAACGAAACCTAATATCTCCATTTGGTGTAATTTGAGCTATACTCTTGATATATTAACGCCTACTCAACGAAGGAAAAATGGAGGAAATAATTCGCGTAGAAACAAATTTTGGTATAGTTGTAGGTGGAAGGAAGTGTCTTATACAACATACTAAAAGTATGGGGGCGGAGCTAACGGACGAGGGGGGTGTAAAGGTCCCTTTTTTGAGTTTTTTGTAAACGGGGTGGTCCATAGCAAAATATATTCTTATACTTACTTCTCTACATAAAAGATTCCATTCGATTTTTCGCTGGGATCAATATTTGATGATATATGTTAATCTTAATCGGTTTATAAGTCAAAACTATCATCGTCATCTTCGACGATGTCTTCGATGGGTGCTCCGTTAGTGCATGAACCGGAGCACACACCGCAGACAGACACTGAAGCAGAAAATTTCTGCTTTCCGGTCGCCATATGGCCCCAGTTGACATAATATGGTATCAAGAACGGCTCGTTGGTTGTCACCGGTTTTAGGATGTCATCAAAACTAAACCTCTGAGCTCGCCTCTGGGTCTGTGGTGCCCGGTTCGGTTTTTCGTGCAGGTCTTAATTCGTTTTATTTGAAGGCGGGCGACTAAATACACTATAAAGCTCCGGCGAATATACCCAGAAGATTCTCGAGAACTTACAAAATATCTTAAAGTGCGTTTAGAATATTTTCCAGGGACTATTTAAACCACATATGGAGTTTTTGGATTCATCAGTGCTTTTTATAGAGTAGGCGAGTCCAGAAAGTTACGGTAAAGGCCAACAGTTTGAAGAGGGGAAGAAACAGTTTGAAAGGCCCAGAAATGCTCAGCAAAAACGTTTGAAAATGGCTACCAGGCTCTGGAATACTCCAAAACTCTGAATCGCATTTAGAGGGCCTTCCAAAGCCTCTAAATGCTTTTTATAAAATGCTTATGGCTTTGGGGAAATTTGC
Source organism: Photinus pyralis (assembly GCF_008802855.1). Lineage (NCBI taxonomy): Eukaryota > Metazoa > Arthropoda > Insecta > Coleoptera > Lampyridae > Photinus > Photinus pyralis. The sequence goes on from NW_022170819.1 coordinate 3,124,240, forward strand.
AGAGCTGTTCCAGGGCATTTTTCCTGTAGTCACACAGCCCGTACATGCGACAGCTTCACACCCAATAATAGTTATTTATTATACAAGACGATAAAGGGATGTTTAAACAACCGAGTGAAAGAATTTCACCAGATGGTTAGTTTCTCTTTATCATCTTGTATAACACAAAATTTAATTTTATAGCAGAAGCCATAGAAATCATTATAAAACTTATGATAGTTATGTGGGTATTTAATTTACACGCCCAAAATAGCAAGCTTAGGTCGTTTCCATGGAAACAATATTGTATTATGTTCTGAACTTCATTTTTATATCGTGCTCCGCGTTCCAGTTTTAATAAGAATGGCAGTTGTCATTGGAATGCATAATGATTTGTTTCACATTACCCTTACCGTTAAGGTGATCACATTATCGTTTCAGTGGAGTTCGAATTGCAAGGCCGAAGTAACAAATAGCTCCCGCTCTTATAAATTGTGGATAGGTGATTGATAAATAATATTTTAACTGTTATAAATTAATTAATTTCAAGACTATCGCGGTGCATGATACTGGAGGTATATCTAATAAAGAAATTTTTTTTTAAATATCTGATACTACTCTCGATCAATTGTTACAGTAAGTCTTTCTGCAGTGCAAATGCGATTTCCTGCGTATTTTGCAATAATTCAAAAAACGCCTCCCAAAAAAACAACCTGCAAATCTTACAGGAAGTTTCTTAGGATATTTCGAAACCATCCTATTGGCTAAGTTGGGGTGCATTTAGTAACTCTAATCCGAGTGTCAGGGGCCCTGTTCGAATAAACATTGAAAAAAATACAAAACCACGCATGAAACCTTTTTGAAAACTTCTTTAAGCTAGGGACGAAATTAACCACCTTTTGCAAGGAGCGTGGAGGGGTAGTCGACTTTGGACGCCCTAAGATTCTTAGAACTTTAATAGCGGCCTCTCTTTCTCGTGTCGCAAATAGAAGCTCGAGTTATGGGAAGTACCCAAAAATTGAGTACCTACTATTTTGTGGTTTTTTTTGCGAAATCCACAAAAAGGTGAACGGGACGTCGGAAGTGGGTATCGACAAAGGGAATGTGGTAGTCTTTGACAAGATCTTATTGATGGTGGAGTCAAAACTGGCTAGTATAATACTGATGTGACACACAAAAGTGCCCTGAAGACCCTTCCATCTCACACGAGGACTTTGATGATTTTTGAATAGCTACTGTCTAGCTACTACTAGCTACTATCTATAGATAAATAAATAAAAATAATACTCAAAAAGGCATTACGGTATTTTTACAATGATTTCAATTGCCAGAATTTAATCTCCTAGTGTTCTCATTTCATTTTTAATGTCAATTCGGAGAGATAATTTTTAGTTACTGTTTAAGTATCGTTGAGGGAAATTAAACATTAAAATATCAAACGAACATAAAAAAACTACATAAATTAAAAATACATTATGACGCCAATAACGTAATGTGTTTATTAAACAAATATTGGGCATAAACTTAGGTCGATGATTTCAGCCGGTAAAAATACACCTTTCCATTACTCGTCGTAATTTACCTCTAAATCATCGCAAATATTTACAAATTGCGCTAATTCGACGTTAGTAACGCAAAATATGCGTACGGGTGGGCTATAAAACGGTTGGTTTACGATCGCGAATGAAATGGGTTTCGCTAAATACTGAAATACCTATCTATTATTACAGTGCTTCAAGAAAAAAAAACGATTTTGAGGCGTCGCCTTCGCCGTCGCCGTAGTGTTCTGTGATATTGTGCATGGGGTACATTCAATAAAGCAAAAATGCAACATTTCATCGCTCACAGGCGTGGTGTGGAAGGTAAAAAGACCCCCTCGATTGGGATTAGAAAGCAAAGAGGTCCCAATAACCACCTCAAAAGAGGTCCACCTGTCGATAGCCAGGACTTAAATTATCGACAATCTGTGTTTTAAAGGCCAGGCGTGCTCCAACGCTCCTATCCTCATCAATTGGAGGAAGGAGGACCTCGGCAACGAATTGATGGAGGAGGTGGATGATGGGGTAGAGCACGATGAGGGTCCAAACACATCAAAGGGGCCTAGAAAACTTTACAGTTGATTAGAATATACCAAAATTTTTGAATTTGGGCGTCCTTTGAACTCGTCATTAAATTATCTGAAAACAAGCCCCCTAGATCGAACTTCGTATTGTGAAGTATGGGAATGGGCCATGGTCAGCAATATATAGAAGAGTTTGCTTTACTGAATTATACGTTTCAACTTTCCTGATGTCAAAGTGCGGCTTTGTTGAATAATGTATTAATTACTTGTAGATAAGTGTTTTTGGACTGCAGCGCGCTTAAAAAGCAGTAATTCGCGCTTTGAATATTTTACTTCGTTCGAAATTACCTTTTATAAATTTTGTGGCACGATTTGTGAATGAATTTAATTTGCCTGGCCTAATTTTTCGAAGAAAAAAACCACTCGTATGCCGCTCTCCGGAAAATGCAGCCGCGCGTTTTCTCAATGAAAATGACCAATTCTCTTCCCTCCCATGTTTATACCATATTTTCCCCCTTTTCAACATATTTCTCTACATATAAAGTAAACAGAGTCGATAATAAACAGCATCCCTGTGTAAATTCGCCTTTTTACAGTCAACCCTGACTTTTGCGTTTTGTTTCATATGTAAGTTTCGTATTAGTCTTCTTTTTCTCCAGTATTTCCCAGTTTACCCAATCGTATGCCTTTAGGATGTCAACAAAAGCTATACACGGAAAGGGCTTTTCTTTTTCCAAATATTCTCGGATCCTTCTCAGCACTCCTATTGCGTGTCTCGTGTCCATTCCTCTTCTGAAACCAAACTGGTCCTCTCCTACATTCTCTTCGACAACTTTGTTAAGCCTTCTATTTAAAATTTAAATTTTCAATAAGATCTTTTGCAATCCTTATTTTCTATTTTTATCTTTGGCATAGTTCCACATTTTTTTCTCTTTATGTAGCGTATTTTCCTTCACGTTATATACCAAATAAGGTCTATCTAATATCTCCAGTTCTTCGGTTTCCCTACATTCCTTTTCATACTATACTGTTCTCGCCTTTCCCTTCCTCCATCTTATTTATAATTTTTCTTGCTATCCAAGACCACCTAAAAAATCCAAAAATCTTTACAGAAATGGAAGACAATATCGGGCAATTTTGCATCAGATAAGAAAAAACGTTGGCTTGGGTCGTGGCATTTAAACAAATGGTCGTGGTCATAATTTATTAAGCAAATAAATCCTGGATACAAAGAGATAAATCTGACACAAAGCCTCTATGCGGGTCGTACAATGGATTCGAATAAACATAATTAAAAGGACATAATAACAAAATTTCTGGAATAACAAGAAACTTACAAAGCTTGATTTTATATGGTACCTCGTACGCAGACGGTCGATAATTCATATTAGTTTTTTTTCTCTTTTGATAACGTGGTCGAGGACAACTTTGCGATAAACTGGCGCATTAAGCAAAAACACACACCAGCACTCGCCGTCAGCTTCAGAAAGACTTTTTGTCACTTAAAATGCAACAACACCCATCCCGAGGGGTTGTAATGGCATTATTCTTGTCCTTCGTATAGGAAATATGTAGAAGATTACCGGAAGTTCTGGAGAAATACAAGGTAATATTGAGAGAATTTTGGGCGGACGAAAATTTATAGGAAGTCTAATCAGAAGAAATTTTGAAAAGACCAGAACACTACAAAAAGGTCAAGAAACAGCTGAGTAAACAGAAGAAGATCGTGTGACCAACAAGAAATTTTACTTGTTTGTTCCATCGACATTAGAGATGAACTGCGCGTGCCAATGGTAAACGCGAATACTGTAGGTGAGAGAGAAGGGTGAAAGCTAAGAGGCAATCTCTCTCTATCGCGTACTTTATAGGAGCAAATTAAAAACGGTTTTTGAAAAATTAAATTAAAGAGAGCATTCCGGCCCCAAAATTGTCTGTAGGCGAATTTACCGACAAGTTAACTTTTGCTAGTAATTTTCGAAGGCGAATTTACCGGGACGAATTTTGCACGGAAAGAAATATTGAGTACATATAGCATCACAAAATTTGTGGTTCATAGCAGCAACAGCTTTCTTCACTTTTATAAGGCTTAGCGATAGACGTGTTTTTTCCTGCCTGAACAGTTTTTTTAATTTATTAACATTCGATTATTACTTCAGTTTATATTCAATATTCTGACACTCCATCTAGGTATTTCCTTTGTAAACCTGTTTAGTTAAAATGTAAGTTATTTCTATTACCTTAGTTTCTTATTTTCGCCGCCAGAGATCACCCGAGTGTTATTTGTTTCATTCTCTTGTCGCTAGAGTTCACGCTTTATACCTTAATTTAATATCTGGCACAGTGATTACGTGCAAATTATTTTTCTTAATACGCCATTAATTTCACTTAACTTACTGTCTACCTGAAAAGGGCTCATTGTAGTGAATCTCACCATATTTCTTTGGAGTGTTTCTATTTCTGATGTGTTGTGGATGTTCCATTTAATACGCTTAGCGGGTTTATATTTGTATGAAATTAGTCTGAGGTATGTAAAGAGTATGACTTGTGTTCTCTCATAGTTTTCTCCTAGGTTCTCATCGTTTTCTCTTCCGGATTACTTTTTCGATATTATCTACTACTTATACATCTGTTGCAGATAAGGCAGAAAAGCGTTCTTCTGAGCTCAAAAGGTCGTTACAAGAGTTCAAAGGTAATTTAACAATTATAGCTCCGTTGTTTTCTGCGGAAGTCTGTTTTGACATTGATAATTTCCCTGACTACGAGTTGAGCCCTTTTTGCTAAAAAAATTGAGTTAAATTTAAACATTGACATCTCAGATCTTTTGTAATAGTTTTAGATCATTAATTATACCCTCGATTGTGACAACCTTTTATTACTCGATTAATTATTATGTTCCTACCCCTGTCAATTATTTTATTATTCACCTGGCCCCACTTCTACTTTACCTAAGCTTAGAGTGCGCTTACCTACTTGTAATTTTGTTACTTTGAACGTAACAAATTGTCTTGGAAGAACCGGAGTGATGTGAATTATCTTATGACTAATTGGAATTGGCGACATTTCTTGATGGAAAAGTTCCCAAAGAAAAACCTACTTGGAGATGAGCTTTTCGATCACTGTTAGCAACAGGCATTAATAAAGTTCCACGAAAACGGTTTACATTGTCATAATAAAAAAACAGATGGCGGACGTTAAAATTTTTAAGAACGTTATTTATAAAAGTTTATAATCAAAATCATTATTCTTAAGACACGGTTTTATTTAAAATTGCGAAAAGCTTTTAAACTTTAACTTCCTCTGAACAAGTCCTTTAGTAATGGAAGTGTTTATCTATACTTCAGCACAGTTTATGTCCATTACTACAAACAACATGTTTAAAAATAGCATAAAATTATTGAAATATTACTGTAAGAACACATGCGAATTTTTTTGGCAATTTGACAAGCATCAAAAACGTTCACTCTACTCAACAATGTCTTCAAAGCAACAAGCTAGGAGTGATACCACTGATTTTCTTAAAGTAATTCCTACAAGAAACAACGAGGGGGAGGTAAACTTCACCGCCGGTAGAAAGCGAAGTTCGAAGAAGTTCCAGGATGCCGAAGCGGAAGTGCGACCGGCCAGCTACGAGAGGAAAAAAGGGACTTGCACGAAGAACACAGTCCACTACTTCTGCGAGTTTTGCGATAACACCTCCATTCACGGCTTCAAATTTTTGGGCGAACGAAAGCGCTACGTCCTCGAGAAGTACCTCGTTGCAAATTAACGATTGTTTACCACAAATTTGTTGCAGGGTTTGGTGGGCGTTGATAATTTTGGTAGCTTTCTTCATGTCCTCGTCTTTGATCAGAAAGTCATACTTTAAGTGGCAAAGCTCGCCGATTATCGTCACGTTTGCGACCCGCGAGACTCCGATATGGGAGATTCCGTTTCCGGCCATCACAATTTGCCCGGAGGTGAACGCTCACCCCAAGGTGTTTAACTACAGTGACGTATACTTGAAGTACAGGATGAAGCAGAAGACCACCGAAGAGGAGTAGGTGCCATACTGTTTTTGAGCATAGCTTAAAATTGTAATGTTTCAGGGATACGTATTTTAGGCTGTACTCGACGATCTGCAACGAGCATTTGGAATTCGTCGATCAAAATGCTACGAAACTGATGACCAACGACGAATTTGTTATGTTTTTGGGTGTAAGTATTTGTAACCCATGGCGCTTGGTTAGTTGTAGGTTTCCATCCGGCCAATGGCAGACTGAGGTCTTGCAGTACGATGTACCTACTTTATACTGACACTCTTTGAGTGGAAATTTCAGTATAATGTAGTCCCTATTGATTGCGAACACAAGCAAACTTGCACCAGGTTCTCGAAAGCACGGATCGTGATCTTATTTAGGCACAGAGATACAAAGCCAAATTCCCACTGCACTGAATATTAATTTTGCAGAGTGTACAAGTTAATTGTCCTCAAATTTTTACTGCAATTTAATATTAATTTATTTAATAGCGTTCTGGCGTATCAAAGTCGAAACTTCTCAACTCAAAATCCGAAACGGAACTTAGTGAAGCCGTTGAGTTAGCGTGTTTGTTCTACACTCTCCTCCAGATATTAAAAAACCTCCCCTACCCTGGCACAGAGCAACGCCGCCGAGCCCGCGCTTCTCTTATCTACTCAGCACACATGTCATTCTAAACGCACTTCGCTTATCGCCAGACCTACTTACGTCCACGTTTTCTGGGAAGCGGTACAAATCTAAATTTTTCTGTTGAACGAAATAAAAAAATTTTAAAACGGAAACGCGGTCACCCGTTACACTATCTAGTGTGTTATAGTCCCAAACGGCTTTAGAAAATCCTCTCAGCGAAGCATTTACGCCTTCTCCAGAAATTTTTGATATTCCTAAGAGGGTTTTTGAAATTAAAGTTTTATTCAAGTACGTATTTGTGCTTTTGCATTTTAAATTACTGTACAAAGATAGCCACCCTTCCATCTCGTTCTGTAAAACTTGAACTTTTTCGTGTTTAGAGGTATACCAAGCGCTTGGCAACGCTGCAGCACTTTCCGAACTCTTCGTATGTTGATTGCCAGGTCTGTATTGTAGATGAGGATGTCAGGTAGCCGGCGGATTTATTATTAATTTTCCCAATGTGTGTTGGGACGTGGAGTAGCCGCCTAGGCTTCTTTCAAGCCTACCTGATGGAGATTCAGCTTTCTGGCACCCTTGCTTCCATATGTCTTCCAGGGTGGAGTAGCGGTACGTTAGCGTGGTAAAATTCTGAGGGCCATGGGACAATATTTCGGCCGTTGGGGTCAAATTTTGGCAGTTGGTCCGGGGTGCAAGTTCGAATTTAGACAATTTTTCCCGGGGTGCGGGATTATATTTCGGCAGTTGGTCCGGGGTGCAGGATTTCGGTAGTTGGCCCTGGGGCCCGGGGTGTGAACCGGGGTATTTCAGATTCGAACCCACGATATACCTAAATACCTTTGACATTTCCTTCTATACGCCAGCATTATCGATCCATTAAAGACTTCCTCCTAAATTCACCCCCGAAAACAACTTTGCATATTCTTTATAACAAGCTTTACTGGATTTGGAGTTTACACCTACCAACTTTTCTACTGCTTTTGCAACAAGCCATTCAATGGACGGTGTGTTATCTTTTTCAACCAAAGTTATTATTGTGGTCATTTTATTTGCAAAGACTGTGATTTTTATAAGCAAACATTTTCATTCTGTTGGAATAGATAATTCAATAAAAATAATATTATTCTAAAAATAAGAAAGCAAAAACAGTAAACGTATTTTTTGATTCATGATCATTTACCCCCTAAAACACATTATTCAAATGCCCAAGATTATACCAAAGATCCCAAAATGTTTGTTAATGAACCAAATTTTGTCGGGAAAATGTCGAAACGTATATGCATAAATTATATTTCCCTTTAAATTCTTTTTACAGCGCACCTAAAGTTCTTTTTCGTAGAGCTAAACAATGCTCTAGGATTTGCAGAGCTGTTAAAAGCACCTTCCATAGATCTTTCGGTGCTCTCCAGGAATTACTAGAATTACATGAGGTAGAGGAGATTCACGAAAAGTACCCTGGTAGGCACTCCAAGAAGTGTTCTGTGGGAATTGAGAGATTTTAGAATTGTATACCGTTTTTCTAGGAATTTGTATCAGTTTTCCAAAACTGCCTAGATTTCTTTCGAAGCTTTTATACACTTTCCAGCTTTTTCAAGCCTACCTGATGGCTTTCTAGCGTGAGAATATTCTGGGGAGTGGGGGCCATGGGAAAATATTTCAGCAAATTTCGGCAGTTGGTCCGAGTAAAATTTTGTTAGTTGGCCCAGAGTCTAAGATCAAATTTTGGCAATTGACCCGGGTTGCGGGAACATATTTGGGCAGTTGGTCCGGGGTGCAGGATTTCGGCACCTGGGGTATTTCGGGAGTTGGCTCGGGGTGTGAACCGGGCTATTTCAGAGGTTGGCCTGGGGGAGATTGAAGTTCATAAGTATGGCGGCGATGTACTTTGAACTTTACAAATTGCGCAAAATTATTACATTTATTATAAATAGACTTCCGGTTAAACTGTGGTCTGGGGCTGAAATAAGGAATCTCCTTGATTGCTTTCTGTAAATGGAAAAGACGTACCCACTTATTCCTTGTTGGAAGCTTTCAAGAACGCGTGTAATTTAGAGTATGCTGACAAATCTGTTCCATTTCTTAATCGCATCATTGTTTGAAGTTTTGAATGAATGCAGCAAAGGATAGAAGATTTAAATACCTTTGACATTTCCTTCTATATGCAGGCATTATCGATCCATTTAAGACTTCCTCCTATTCACCCCCAAACACAACTTCATATTCTTTATAATAAGCTTTAGGTACTGGATTTGGAGTTTGCACCTACCAACTTTTCTTCTGCTTTTGCAACAAGCCGGTGTGTTATCTTTATCAACCAAAGTTATTTTGTGGTCATTTTATTTACAAAGACCGTTTTTATAAGCAAACATTTTCATTCTGTTGGAATAGATAATTCAATAAAAATAATATCTAATTTAGTTATTCTAAAAATAAGAAAGCAAAAACAGTAAACATATTTTTTGGTTTTTGATTCATGATCATTTACCCCCTAAAACACATTATTCAAATGCCCAAGATTATACCAAAGATCCCAAAACGTTTGTTAATGAAACAAATTTTGTCGGGAAAATGTCGAAACGTATAGTTTGATATGCATAAATTACATTTCCCTTTAAATTCTTTTTTAAGTTCTTTTTCATACAGCTAAACAATGTTTTAGTATTTTTAGAGCCGTTAAAAGCACTGTCCATAGATCTTTGGGTGCTTTCCAGGAATTACTAGAATAGAAAGCTTTTATACACTTTTCAGCTTTTTCAAGCCTACCTGATGGTGATTTAGTTTTCTGGCACCCTTCTATGGTAGTCTTAACCTTTTTGAGTGTAGACAACTCTCAAAGAGGTGTATAAAACTCTAAGCCTTATAGTGCTAGAAGGCATAAGACAGCCTTGAAAGACTTTCAGAAGACTAAAATGCTTCCAAGGGCAATTTTTATCTTATCAGGGTCTTCGAGGCGCTTTCCGGAGAAATCTACTGCCTATAATACATTTCCGCTCCTATTTTTGTGTAACAATTTTAAGATAAATAGATGGAATCCCCCCCTCCCTTGCATTACGAAGCTTTGATTGCCTCTTCGAAAAGATTATTATGACTGTGCTAGAGGTGACGTTTAAAAAATCAATCTTCCTTCGGGTGTACTACAGGTCCTTCCGCAGAAACCTCTAATGGTTAGCACTCATACGGTGCGGTACGGGAGTCTTGTGGGAAAAATAAACCCCCCCCCCCTCCCTCCCCTCCCCAGCATTACGAACATTTGATCACCTTTTCGAAAAGGTTACCGTGGCACTGCTAGGATAATAAACAAAAATGACCAGGTCTTCCTTCGCTAAGAGTACTGCTGGAGAGGGGTGGGGGGGGAGAGGAATCTACCCTACAGATGGAAATAATTGCCCCCTCAACAATTATCTGGAATGGAGTAACCTCTACAACTTGCGCTAAAAACACGTCTTTTCCAACTGTTTACATGCTTCCCCTTCCACCTCTTACGTACTTTTCATATCCCTTCAATGTCTATTTTTAGCATTTTTTAAGAATTAAAAAAATATGCTATTGTTTCCGTTTTGTCCGTCCGTCCGTCCGGACCCACTTCTGCCGTTTCGAACTATTTCTAGGGGAAAGGTCCTAGAATCCTCGAATTTTTTGCAGTAGGTAGCCTATACCTTGAAGGTGTGCCAGACGGCCATCAAATTTCGCTGTCTAACAGCCCCCCTCCCTCTCCCCCACGAATTATTTCCTGAGATGCTGTTTTTAATAATAATAATAATAATAATAATAATAATTTTTAATTTGAAAGTAAAACGTGCGTAACTTTTACATACGACAACCAGTTGGTTTCAGATTTTGCATACGCATGCTTTTAGTGGTGCCAAGGTAAGCTTTAGAAAATGGGGGGGGGGGGGGGGTAAAAATTAATTTTATCTCTCATTGTATTCTAATTAAAGGTCTCAACGAAAGGAACCGTTTTCTACCAACTACTGCCCTTCTTTTTGTCCTCTTATCAAAGTACGGAGTGGAGGGAGAGGTGGGGGGGGGGGGGGGAGTGGAACCAGTTTTATCCTTCATGGTACTCTAATGAAAGGTCTCAAGGAACTAATTTCTACCAACAATAGCCATCCTCCTCGACCTCTTATCGTGTTCGGGTATATTCCCTTATACCTCAAGAACGCATTGTCGGAAGAGGGTACTCACAAAGGGCGATTGAGACACAGTTTATACTTGTTTACGCTTTTTTCTAGATTTTTCTTTGGCCATTTCCTTTATCCTTCCTTTGACATTTTCCTTCGCACCGATTGAAGACCGTCTTCCCTCTTTCTTCGCACATCCTCCTCCATTTGTTCATTCACTTCACTTCACGCCTTTTTCCTTAACCTTGTTTTTTTTACGCATGGTAGGTATATGGATCCTCCTTTAACCCTTCTCTTTTTCAGTCCTCGTCTCTTTCTGTCACAGCTGCACGAAAATGTGTCACCTTATTTCTTCACATACACTTAACCTCCCCCCCCTTCCCTTCTCTTCCTTGCTAGGTTTTTCACGCTACCTTTTTCTTTTGTGCTCACTCTCACTGCTCTCCAAACTACACGATTTTTCCATACTTTCTTCACACTTCCTTTATACCTCCTGTACGGCTCCTTCTCGCCCCCATTTTCAAAGTCAGTTGGAATTTGCAAAATTTCTTTAAGCTACCGAGATTGCAAAACATAATTTATTATTGTGTCCAATTAGTGCTTATCAACCCCTCATAATACTAATTTAAACCAATTAGTCTTTTGCAGATTTGCAAATGGAGCAGTGTTCGTGGCTTGGAGACAGTTTGAGTTGCGAGCGAAGCTTCACCAACATTTTAACCAGCGAAGGCTGGTGTAGGACCTTCAACATGTTACATCCTGACGAAGTATACGTAAACGCCGGGTAAATATTGGAGGTTTTATTCCCCGATCTTCTCACGTTTTTAAACTTGTCAGAGAACTGTCGGAAAACCACACCAGGAGAGCCCAGGAATGGAGTTTGGAGGAAGGATACCCGGCGGGTGTCGGTTTGAACACCTACCCTAGAAGAACTATGCTGACGGGTGCCAAGGCTGGGCTGCAGCTGGATTTGTTTGTCGATGATTCCAACTTGGACTATTTGTGTAGTGAAATTAGCGGTTTCAAGGTGGGTTTCGCCATGGGTTTTTTCATCCCAACGGTCCACTTCAGGTAACTCTGCACCATCCTGCCGAAATACCAGATATGGACACTCACTTCCGAATTCCCATGGACGAAGCTGCAGTTGTCGCAATTAAACCTAGCATGATTAAGACATCGGAAGAAATTAGATCGTATAGCATTTACGACCGTCTGTGCTATTTACCTGGTGAAAGGCAGCTGAGCAACTACAAAATCTACACGCAACAAAACTGCATGGTGGAATGCCTCGCTAACTACACTCTGCACGTCTGCGGTTGCGCAGGATTCTACATGATCTGTATTAATGCAAACGAACTTCCTGAAATCACGCGATCGTTTTTCAGCTCAAGAGGACGTGACGCATATGTGTGGAGCTGGAAGTAGGAAATGTTTGGAGGAAGCTCGAGGTAAAATTGTGCCCATGCATAACTGTTAACCACTAAATTTAGTCTCCTTCTTGGAAAATGACCTGGAGGATTTCATCTTGGGAAGAAGCATGGGGGAGAAAATTCAAGACCCCAGGGAGTGCTTTTGTCTGCCATCGTGCACGTCAATCTCATTCGACGCGGAGGTCTCACAATCGCAATGGGACTGGCGAAAAACCTTCCATTACAAGGAACACGACGAAAGCTTCAACATAACCTTTGAAAGGTACACCCTTACAAACCTATCACTCCCACAGTTACTACTTTCAGGGACCACTTTTCGCGACTGATCGTCTACTACAAGAACCTACAGTTCATGACGTCGGAGAGGAACGAGCTTTACGGCCTTTCCGATTTTTTGGCGAACTGCGGCGGTTTCCTCGGTCTCTTCTGCGGGCTCTCCTTTACGTCCATCATGGAGGTTCTCTACTACCTGACGCTACGGATTGCCTGCAACACGCTCAGGTTCGGCAGACGGGTTTGGTCCGGCAATCAGAAGATGGTCGAGCGGGAAAGGATGCGAAAGATCGGGTTGAAGCAGCAGCAACGATAGACTGCGTGTCTTAATCGGGGAGTCTGGGTTACTCCAACTGAAAGTTTGCACCAAACGAAAATGCAACAGCGCGCTGACCAAATTCTCTTCTTAAGAGTGTCTAGCGTTGGCTACAAATTGTAATTGTTTGCAAAAAGATATGATTTTATTTGCTTTAATAAATTATTACATGACTGATTTTGGGGAAAAGTATAGACAGGGGGTCCGTGAAGTTAGCAGAAAATTGGCGGCACACATTTCGAGAGTAGCTGGATTGGTTTCGTAAAAAGTTTGCCAGCAGAACATAGTCATTGAGGATTTTTACCTCGAAATAATTCGGGAAGTTTTAAAATTTTGTAGGTTTGGTTGCGTAGAAATAAAATTCCCAAAATTTAGTGGTAAAGGTTTTCACGGTTTCCCAAACTGTCAAAATAACTAGCTTTTGCCGCATTATTAATGGTACTTTACACCCTATATTTCTAATCCACTTGTCTTCAAAAATGTGCAAATATATATAAGCATCATGGGTAGAATGAGCCGGTGCTCCATCAAGTTGAAACCAGGTAATTTTTTCAATGATGGTACAATCACATCAACTAACGCGTTTATTTCAAGGTCTCTTGAGAAAATTATCCATATAACGGTCGCAATGTTAAAAAATATTAAATAAAACCATTACAGAAGGCCTTGAATAAGTAACCTATGATTACTTATTCAATGGTATAGGGAAGGCAATAGTTGATCGATGTAGAATTTTTTCCACATTTGAAAGTGCAAAAAAAATAAAACAGGTTTCATTTCAAAAAATCAACTTTTTAGGGTTCGTACTTGACCTAGAACTGGACCATTAGTTTTAAAACAACCTGTAGAAGGGCGATCAAAACTTAAATTATTCGCATGTAGCATCACGGAGTTGTTTCTATCCCACCAGATCAGCATAGCTTGCCTTTTTTTGAATCTGCATTAGTTTTACTTTTATTTGAGGTGCCTAGATTCAAAATTTTATTTAAATATCTTAACAAATAAAAAAAACCGACTGCGCATGAGGTACTTTTTTTACTTTTGTTCGAGGTGCCTACATACAAAACTTCATAAATAAAAAAACAGACTGCGCATGCGCAAAACAAATTTTTTGATTCGACATTAGTTTTACTTTTATTTGAGGTGTCTAGATACAACATTTAATTAAAATATCTTAACAAATAAAAAACCGACAAAACAATTTTTTGGCATTAGTTTTACTGTTATTCGAAGTGCCTAGATACAAAATTTCATTTAAATATCTTAACCAATAAAAAACCAACTGCGCATGCGGCATTTGTTTTACTTTTATTCGAGGTGCCTACATACAAAATTTCATAAATAAAAAAACCGACTGCGCATGCGTAAAACAAATTTTTTGATTCGGCATTTGTTTACTTTTATTTGAGGTGTCTAGATACAAAATATCATTTAAATATCTTAACAAATAAAAAAATTGGGATTGCACAAATACAAAAGTTGGAATACGTATGCGCAATATACTTTTTCTAATCTGCATAGTTGCCTGAGATTTAAGGAATTTATTTATTTATTTGTTATCCCTCTCTTGTTCTGGGGCCTCAACAGGCTTGCGCCCAATTACAGAGTGACCCGCATAATGCTTTTGTAGAGGTGCCTCTGCAGAAGAATGTGGGTTAACCTGTTGAGTATCCATTCTCTCAGGGAAGCTCAAAATGGGGTAAATGATAATCCGGAACAAAGATTACAAAACCTTCCTCCTATGGGGAAAGTTTTGTGATCTTTGTTCCGGATTATAATTTGGAGTTGCCGGCAGAATGCTCGAAACTGATATTCCCATCTCTGCCGCAGATGAAAAATTCACCTCAACTCAGGTTCGAACACCCGACCTTCGGATTTATAGCCCAACGCTCTACCACTGAGCCATAAAGCCATATTATTTATTATTATTATTATTTACTAACACAGAAATCCGGACATTCATACGTTCTTTGTAACAAGAGTCATAAAAGAAACCCTTTTTGGAGGTTTGGGTAGTTTTTGGGCTGTAACTTTTTGGCCCGTTGGTCTACGTAGCCAAAAAACAATAGCCATCAATTATTTAAAAAAAACATTTTTCCACATTGATATTGAAATTGATTAAAGAACAAGTTTAAATAGTCATTTAATAGCTTGCAAGTGGAATCCAACCCGAACGTTTTTTTTTGCCGGTGGATTAGAGGGATGAATTTCAAAATATGGAAAGAACCGGTGAAACCATACTTAAGGGGACCGAAGGTAATGGGATTTTGCAAATAACAGACAAATGCTTTGAAAAATTATCTGGATTTTTTTTACTGTCATTTGTAAGTCATAATCTATCATGGAAAGTGTTTATTCTGACCATAAATGGAAAAATGGAAAGTAATAATTTAAACTTGTAAATTTACGTTATTTACCGAACTCCCATTAAAATCGACCCAACGGAAATTTTTTTTATTAAGCTTCAAACTCCAGTGCACAAACTTTTTGCGTCGACAGTAGTCTCAAAATTTGTGCCGCCGATGTTCTGCTAACTTCATGGACCCAGGCGTAGGTGCTAGGCTCAATTGCGCACATTTTCAGAGAAACTAAGAAAGTCCGGGCTATTTGGGTGATATATGATGAATCAGGTAGTACTTTTTGTTTATTATTATTATTATTATTGCCAAAGTTTTAAACATTGATTAGTGCGCTATTAGATTTGAAACGTGAAAACCCCTATTCTCTGGGAGCACTTAATGTAGTTTTCGCCGATCTCGAATTTTTTAGTCGTGGCGCTTGGGATCGTTCATAAGCTCCTTGGCGCCGGACCAATAGTGCCTGCCGTGCTTGCGGAAATTGCACGTAAACCTCAAAGTCGCGAAATACACGATCTCGGCCAGCGAAATGATCGAAAATCCGGTGAACAGGCCTAAAAGTCCGCCGCAATTTGCGAAAAAGTCCGTCTTGCCGTAGAGCTCGTTGCGTTGGGACGTGATAAATTGCATGTCCTTGAAGTAGATCCTGAGCCTCGATAGATTATAGCTGAAAGGTCAAGTGTAAGTTGGCAAAGGAGGAATGCTACGAACCCGTCGGTCTCGTTTTTTGACGAAACGATCCTCTTCCCCTTCTTCCAGTCCCAGTCGGACTGGGAAATTGAAGCGTCGTAGCTTAGCGAATTGCACGATTGGAGACAGTTGCAATTGGGCGCAGTGTGCTTCGTCAGGTTTTCTTCATTCTCCTCACCGTTTTCAATTTGGAAAGATACCTCGCTCTCCAGAAATTTTGCTACAAACACAGCAGTTAGCGAGCAATGTGCGACCAGTAGACTACCTACTTCCGGCGTATTTGACGCAAATCCTTTGCTTGGCTCCACAGATTGAAGTGAGATTGTCACCTGGAAATTAATTCGTAAGTGACTTGGTGCACTTCGGGTACATACGCGGCATGTAGAACTCGACGCAACCACAGGTGGCGAGAGTAAAGTTTGCCAAGCACTCAATCAAGCAGTCCTGTTGATTGTAAACTTTGAAGAAGCGTAGCTTTCTGTCCTCCACAAAGTAGCAGTTCCGATCGTACGCACTGTAGCGCTGTAGTTCGTCAGAGGTTCGCATCATGTTGGGTTTGACCGCCGCCACCACGTCCTGGTTCAATCCGACACGAAAGTAGCCCGCTTTGGCAACCGGCATCTGGGCTGGGTGATGCAAAATCACCTAAAAAACCAATTAGTCGTGTTCACAAGAAAAAAAGAGGTTGAGCTACATCGTATCCTTGCAGGGCGTCGCCGCAAAGGTAATCCAGGTCGGACTGCAGAGTCATAAAGGTTAAATCCAGTCCTCCGTTTGGGCCCACAATCAAAGTTCGGCGAGGGAACGCTTTCAAAGTTGCGTCATCTAGATAACCTTCTTCTAAGGTCCACTCTGAGTTGGGCTGGCGCTCGGAGAACTTTCGATCGGAGTAGTCTTCGCTGCAATGGGCGTTTCAGTTTGAAATCGCTCAAAATCGTAAGTGCTAAAGCGTGGAAGGGCCACAGGTACAATTTTTATACATTTCAAGGTGAATCACGTACTTAGCGCAACGATTTTTTATAAGGGTTGACTTGGAAAAAACGACCTCCCAGAAATATGAGTTCAACCGACTTTGTGGTTCAATGGTAGAGCGTTGGGCTATAAATCCGGCACCTCTAAAAAGCATTATGCGAGTCACTCTGTAATTGGGCGCAAGCCTGTTGAGAGCCCAGAACAAGAGAGAGATGGTAAATGAAAAAAAAAATAACATATAATTTAGAGGCATGACCCATTACCTACACCCGTGCGTAATGAAAAAAATTAGAATAGATCATGTACGTTTGGAAGTGATAATTATCTACAAATTTCAAAACGGTCAACAGACCTCGTTTTGGATTTTTTTCGAAATTCATGGAGGTCGCACAAGAAGTATGGTACGTAATTTGGTTGTAATTTATTTATTTATTGTCCCTCTCTTGTTCTGGACCCTCAACAGGCTTTCGCACATTCACAGAGAGGAAATCTGCAGGAAAACCTAATTCGGAGTAGCCGGCCGAATGCTCGAAACTGATCTGAGGAAATTCCCATCTCTGCCACAGATAAAAATTTACCTCAACCCAGGTTCGAACCCCCGACCTCCGGCTATGTAGCCCAACGTTTTACCACTGAGCTGCACAGTCGGCTACCACAACGAAAAAGCATAGACTGAGAGAATTCGGACAGACCGGCGGACAAAGTGTAGACAATGGGTAATGCTGCAAATTAAAATTTTGATTTTTGGTGATCCTTTTTCAGTTTACCATAGAGTAAATAGTTCGCCCTACGACTCCATACAGGAGCACAAAACTTATACAGGACTAAATATGTACCTACATTCCACCGCACATACACAAACAAAGGAAGTACTGTTGAAAGAGAAATAAGTACAAGTTAAAAGGTCATGAAAACTTAAATGACGAAAGCGCATCTTTCTCGTAGTAATATTAATGCTAGGGCAGGCGCGAGATCTTTGCTCCATTCTTGAAAAATTCTTTTTAAATTTATATTTTATATCTAAATGCGTTTGTAAATAATAAAGTTGGCATTGCGCATGCGCAAATAATTATTTTCCGAACAAGTGCGTAAAGATGATGATTCCGAAACGAAAGCAGGATGCAGATTGCTTGAGGTTCGGAATCATCTTCACGCGCATGTTAGGAACAACGTTTTTCCTACAATCGTTTAAGAATTAATCAAGTCGCCTGCGCAAAGTGATCAATTCCCGCACTAGTGCGGGAATATCAATAGATGGTAGAAAAGCAATATTTTAGAAAAGTTTTACTTATATTCGTAGCTGGGTGCCTTAAGTTATAAGGGAGGAATATTGTTCCGTTTTCCTGCACCGTGGATTCCGCCGATTTCTGTTTTGTTGCTTTGCTTTGCCGTAATTTTAGCAGTTTTTCCCAATTATCTGCCGCCATTTGCTAAACTCGACCGATTCCTGAAGTTGCCGTCCGATCTGTCGAACCTCTGCTACCGCCGACATTGACCAGGGGCGAGGCTGTACCCTTGGTGGCGCTCGAGTCCATTCCGTCGACCGCCGCCACGCTCGTCTGCTCCCATGAATTTTGTATTGTACTTAGGGATTGCTGCTAATTCCAACCTATTATATGATATTGTAGGTATGTAGTTTAGAAGAAAACGTAAACTTTGGGATTCTTGCAGGTGTAGCGCCTAAACCAAGCATATTGAGCATTCAGTTCATTTAGAAAAAAATGTTTGTTTTGGTCTCTGCCACCCCTAAACTTGTCTTTGATATATGTAAGAAGATAATAGTGGAACAACCAAAGAATGGACCCTGGTGCGATCTACTATAGGAATAATTCACTACAAGGTAAATTATTTTCAATTAGCATTAATTAATTGAATTAGAAATACAATATTAATTGCAAATCTGCGCGTTTTCTGATATGAAAAAATGCATCAGATAGGGGAGTTGGTAAGGGACAGCGATAGATTTGTATATGTGCTTTATTATTTATGACAATTATACCGCGCGAAACTATGCGTTCGGCTGTTGATTATTTGTAATGGAATAGTTAAATTTTTTCAAGTTACACTGGTTTTAAGTTGGTCTTAAAATTGTTTACTAAAGGCACCAGTAAGATCAAATAGTGCCTTATTTCTGGGTTCTTTAAAGACTTAGACTGAATTAGGCCTATTGTAATAAATACTAGTACATTATTATTATTCTGTCAGTGCCTCAAACTTGGTTCAGTGAACCACTGTCAAATGCAACCCGTAATATGAGTCCGTGTTCACGTAGTTAATAGGTGCCGAGTACTGTCATTTATGCGTTCGCTCGGTAGACCGAAATTAAAAGGGGCACAGTCAATAAAAAAAGATGTGGGTATATGCTTTCCTCCCGGCTCCACACTTAAAAGATGGAGAGTCGGTCGGGTAGGTGTAGACATGGTGCAAGTAGTGTAGAAAATGACAGAAAACTCAGATCCATTGCCTATGCTCGGTTAATCAAATGTAAAGGAAATATTGGCACAAGAAATTTTACCCGAGATGCCGATAACCCCCATGGAACCGTTTGATGAAGGTAGCTGTGAATAAATTACAAGGGAAAAAGGCACCTGGGCCGGATGGTATTCCAGTTGAAGTGATTAAATGGGCAGTCCAAGCCGATGAATGGAAAATGCTGGAAATGTTTAATGGTAAACTATCCAAATGTGAGTTTTCACAGAGCTGGAAGAAAGCGATCTTGGCCCTCCTGCCAAAAGACGATCGAAAAGTTAGACCAGTCTATCTGCCTGAGGGACGCTGCAGGAAAATTGCATGAACACGTGTTAAGGGCAGGAATTTTGGAGCACCTAGAGGAAAAAGGAAAATCAGCTCGGTTTTAGGGGGAGGAGATCCACTCTGGATGCAGTGAAGGGAGTCTTAAAAATGGCCACATTCGAGATCATGGGGACAGATGGCCGGCGGGATCCCTTTGGCTCTCATAGCTGAGGAGAGACGCCGCCTCTACGAAGGAAAGGATCCGAAAAAAATATCAAGAATAATAGAAATCTGGCAACAGATGGCAGGGGACAGGAAAAGGTAGATGGACATGGCATTTGATTCCCGAGATCAAGGCAAGAGAATAGACTGTCATTTGTAGACAGGATGGGAAAGGATCGAAAACCCTGGTGCTGGTATTGCAATTGCAAAGGGGACACTCCCGAGCACACTCGTCATAGATGATTCCCTTCAATAAAATCAAAATCGGAAAGGAATTGAGAGGAAATAAGACCGACATATAAGAGAATACTACAGATGATAAAAGGGGTGCGAACATCGGGCCATCCAACAAAGTGGGTCCGTTAACTTGGCCCCCCCACTGAGAGATCTCATAGTCGTATTATTTTGAAATGAATGCGCTCATATGCGCCACCGATAATAACTCTTGCGCCATTATCGTTTTTTAGAAATCCGAAAAAACATTTGGGGGGGCCAAGTGAACGTAGCCCCCCCCCAGTACGTATTTTGTCCCTTGTAACTAGGTCACCTGATACATTTGGTTATGCGCTCAATTGCGCCACTTGAATTAAAGCTAGCGCCATTACGGTTAAGCCGTGACAAATTTTCAAAAAGTGGGGGGGGGGGCAACTTAACGTTTTTAAAAGTTACTTTTTTTTAACATCTTTTCATACGAAATTGTACGCTCAGGTATGCGCTGAAATGCGCCGTAAAAAGATATCTTTGCGCCATTATTGTTTTTTGGTTATCCTTAAATATATTTGGGGGGGGGGCCAAGTGAACGGAATCCCCCATAACGCATTTTGCTACCGGTATTTGTGCCACTTGATACATCTGGTTATGAGCTCAATTGCGCCACTTGAATTAAAGCTAGCGCCATTACGGTTAAGCCATAAAAAAATTTTAAAAAGTGGAGGGTCTAACTTAGCGTTTTCAAAAGTTACGTTTTTTAACATGTTTTTTCTACTACATCGTACCTTTCATCATGCGCTAAAATGCGCCGTAAACAAAAATCTTGGCGCCATTATAGTGTTTCAGAAACAACTTACAGGGTGTTTTTTTGGGAGCTTTTGTCACGGCTTAACCGTAATGGCGCTAGCTTTAATTCAAGTGGCGCAATTGAGCGCATAACCAAATGTATCAGGTGACCTAGTTACAAGGGACAAAATACGTACTGGGGGGGGCTACGTTCACTTGCCCCCCCCCCCAATGTTTTTTCGGATTTCTAAAAAACGATAATGGCGCAAGAGTTATTATCGGTGGCGCATATGAGCGCATAACAAGCGCATTCATTTCAAAATAATACGACTATGAAATCTCTCAGTGGGGGGGCCAAGTTAACGGACATCAACAAAGTCCAACCCGAACTAATGCTCGCGCGGTGGATGAAAGCCTCACACTATCCCTGTTATAGTGCCAAGCGAGGGCACAAACAGGGTGGTTTGTTAAAGGAATGGTTTTTCCAAAATGGGTTATTCTAAATTTCCTTTTAAGTCAGTAATTTTCCAAAAAAGTTGAGCTGTAAGTCGAAGATGCATGTTAAAAATAATTCAGTCGCCGGTTTTCCGTGCTCATGCTCAAGAGTATAGCTTAGTTGATAAGCGCAAGTTTGCAGGAGTATAGGGGGGATTAATAAGTTCGAAGACATTAAACTTTCAGTGCCAGTTTCTACGAGAGCGGAATTTAAAAAAAACTGGTGTTGAGCCGTCATAGTGCTCATTAAAGGTACAGCCGCGGTTTAAAATATAGTCAATTTTTGCTTGGCGTTAAGTGCTAAGGGTCAAGCGCGATTTCAACCGTTATTTAGTTAATACTAATCTTTTCACTAGTTAATAAACTAACAAATTTAGGGTAAAGGGCGTACGGGATTACGCGTGGGAAAGTTGTTCCAGTACAATTAATAAACCACGCCGCTAAATTGAGATTAAAACGCGGATACGAACGAGGTATAAATCAATATTAACAAAACCTCCATTTAAATTCCGGAATCTACGAAAATTAGTCCAATGAAATATCCTACTACAACAGGCAATTGTTGAAATCAACTTAAAGTTACCTATTCATTGTCAAGCCACCCCTATAAAAAATGGTTTTGAACGGAAAATATATGAGCCAATTAGCTCAATGAGGGGTAGGTGCGCCAGAAAGCCTTAGGCGTACTGGGAAAAAAGAACCCTATGACCTTTTACGCTTTCGTACAATACGCACGTCATGTGCGACGTAAAAATCTCGTCCTTGTCCAGCATATTGAACGAGAAACAGACACCCTCACTGGTCACGGTCGGTACGAAGTACTGCATCAACTTGTCATCGCAATTCCGCCCCATCCAGCTACAGTTGACGACTGAGTAGTTAACTGTGGGATGCACCTAAAATTTCTTATGGTGACACGGTAGCGGATCGAGTGCTTTTACCTCAATGAGAAAGTTTATGATTTCGCGATTGATGTATTGGGCAGTTTCGTTATCAACGAACAGGTCCAGTTGGCTTGGGCACACCATGGACATGTAGTTGTACTCGTTCCACATCGAGTAGTTCTCCTTGTTCTCATTTATTAAAAGGGCAACTTTGGTGAAGTTGTACTTGGATTTGATCGCCTTGGTGCGCGGGCAAATTGTGATCGCTGGAAAGGGCACGTTCCAAATTGGCGTTTCGCTAGTCGCAAACGAAACAATGACAGGCGACCGCTGCCACTTGTGGTAGGCTTCGGTCATAAAATCCACGCAGAAATACAAGGAGCAGGACAAGACGATCACCCACCACAGCCTACAACAGAATCTTAAGCACACAATGCAACTTACTTAGTCACACTTTTCAACTGAGCTCCGTCGCTCCCCCAAATATTTAAATCCGTGAATGCTGGTGTTGTTGCAGTACTCCATAAAGTACCAACGCAGATTCTTGAGACACTTCGGAGGCTCATACTCGTCCGCCTCCTCCGCGACCGTTTTAATCGAAGCCATCGTGAGTAATGCGCTTTTTGTACCGAAAACCGGACGATCGATAATTAATTTTCTTAAACGAAAAATTAACGAAGGATATTTAATATCAGTGGTCGGGTAGGTAAACTACCCTTTGTTTGAAACGAAAAGGGACATAAAAACGTTTTTCATTATAGCATAGTGCTCCAAGATCGGTGTAGTATGTACTCATTCCATTGCGTTATTAAAATACTTAATTAGTATTTCTAACACGCCTATTTCATGTACATACCACAACGTTTACGTTAGCTCCATCTCAATTATGAATAAATGATCGTGTGACACTTCACGGAAAGCTAATTAGCCTTCGGCACTTTCGTTCTAGGTGTAGGTATGGGTAGGTTTTGAGGAGAGCTACTCATGCAAACAAGAACACTCCTTAACCTAGGAGTTTGAGGACATATATTTTACTACACAAGAAAAAGCTTCATGAAGATTCTAAGAATACTAGCAACTCACCTAAAGGCGACCAGCAGATCTTGGGCGCCAAATGAGGATAGGCAATGTATAAAAAAAACGGTGTAGATGCTTATCTCTAATTACACTCCTCTGGAATTCCTAAAGAGTTAATATTTGACACAACAAACATTAAATATTATAATAAATTCACGTAGTTTCAATATTGGACCATGTCAAATAGGTATAATCGATGCAAGTTAGCCTACTAAATATGAATTTTCGGATCAAATAAATAATGCAAGGGGCATTAGTTAACATTACAACAATACGACGAAAGGTGTCGTGGCAAAATATCAGTACCGATTAATTAATTCAATACCAGTTGCAGTTATTCAACAATCTTGACCTACCGCAACTCGCCCACAGACGAAACACCCTGTAAAAACAGTAATTAACGTTGCCATATCGAACCTGCAAAGGTAATGAAATCCTGCAGGAAGTTCAATTGTGAATACACAATTGGTCGATGTCCAAATTGCAGCAACCAGGCAACGCAGCTACAAATGAATTTATAGGATTTTATTCTGCATGCCTCCATAAGAATAAAAGCAATTATACTATTTTTAATTATATAATTATGAATGTGTCAGCATAATTATAAAAGTGCAATAATTAGTTATTAATTATATATATAACATAGACATAGATCCACTTCACTATTGTACTCAAATAGATCAAGCCTTGCATTTTGAGTTTGTGCAGGTTTCTCAAATTACAGTTAGGCATTCTTTGAGAAAACTAAAAACGGGAACATGTAGAGACATTTACGAACTAAACGCAAAATTTATAAAAAGTAACATGAGTTTACTGGTACCGCCTCTTACTTTTGTTATTAATTCTATTATTTCGTCGGGGGTTTTTCCCGAAGAATTAAAAACTTCATTGGTTATTCCAATTCCAAAAAGACCTGGTGCGAGTGATATTACCGAATTTAGGCCCGTGTCTATCCTTCCGGTTTTCTCAAAAGTCATTGAAATAATTCTATACGATCAGCTTAGATTATTTCGAAAAAAATGATTTGTTCTACGATAAGCAGTACGGCTTCCGGAAAGGACGGGGTACGGCTAAAGCAATTATAGACTTTACGGGAGTTATACTGGAAGGCTTTGAAAGACGTTTGAACACTGTAGCAACATTTATAGATCTTTCAAAAGCTTTCGATTGTGTCGCGTATGATATTTTAATTAGTAAACTCAGATGCATTTATAATTTTAGTTATAATAGCGCCAACTTGTTAATGCCTTATTTAAGTAATCGTTTTCAGTGTGTATCTTTTAACAATCAACGTTCGGATGTTTTACCGTTAAGAAGAGGAGTACCGCAGGGGTCCATTCTTGGTCCCTTGCTGTTTCTTATATATGTTAACGATTTACCTCTGTGTCTTCCATCTAATGTAACCTGCATCTTATATGCTGATGACGCGACGCTTATTTCCAGCGAGAGTGATGCTAGGTTAGCTTTTGCTAAATCTAATGATAGTTTAAATTTAGTTAAGGATTGGTGCCTAGCAAACAAATTGTCAGTGAACACTACAAAAACAGCCCTCATGAATTTTACTTTAAAAAAATCGGACTCAGGTACTTACGTTACTGTACCGCATGTTAAATTCTTAGGATGTGTTATTGATTCACGTTTAAGTTTCGGTCCTCAGTGTGAGTTGGTTGCTAAGAAACTATGTAAATCAATATTTCTCTTACGTCGACTTGTTAGCAACGTCTCTAGTAATATTGTTAAAGCAGCATATTTTGCTTTAGTACAAAGTACCTTGTGCTATGCAATATTGACCTGGGGACATTGCTGCTCTTGGCATAAGGTGTTTAAATTACAACGAAAAGCTGTTCGAATCATCGCCGGGCTTGGTTATCGTGATGATTGTCACAAGGCTTTCAAAAACCTTGGAATATTGACGTTTCCTTCATTATTTATATTGGAAGCAGTTTTGTATATTAAGAATAATATATCTATGTTTAATCAGCAATCAGATAAACATGACTATAACACAAGACACAAACTAAATCTGAATACAAAATTCTGCAGATTGTCAGTTACGCAAAATGGAACTTTGTTTCAGGGCCAGTCTCTTTACAACTGTCTCCCTTTAAATGTTAGAAATCTTAGTGTTAAGGAACTTAAGGTGTCTTTAAAAAACTATTTTCCCGTAATGTATTCTATTCTTTTGAAGAATTTGTTCAGTCCGTTAGAAATGTTAACTGTATTTAGTTAGTCATGTAATTGTTGATACGTTTGTTTTCTTATGTATATTGTTCTATATGTTTTTTGACGCATGTAAGTGCTTTGCACGATAGCATTAAAATATTATTATTATTATTATTATTATTATTATTATATATGTATAATAAATTAGTTAAAATGGCTAAACCCTCGATACCCTGGTATTTACCTAATGCATGTTGTACACTGTCATTACTTTACCAAATAATGTGTACCTAATCATCTGGTATGTAATAAACTAAAAAGACACAAAGAAAAACATGGTTAACCAAATGATTCATTTGGACCCCCCCTCCGTGCCTTTACACAAAACAAGCTCCAAAATAACGCAATTCTTGTTATTTCTTTCTTGCATAAAGATAAAGGTAAATTCGAATACGCAGGACAAATATTCGATATTAGGATGTCTGATTAGAGACTTTTGGATTTTAAGATCTTGCCCTCAAGCTATGGGTTCGCAAAGGAACCAGAGGCTTTAGAAGACTCACGCAACACGTGATTTCGCAAAACTCAATAAACACTGGAACATCTTTGGAGGCTGTAATTATAAGGTGACGAAGGTTGAAGAACCTTGAAAGATTTCAAAGGTTCTTGACTAGACTAGATAATAATAATAATAATAATAATAATAATAATCCTTTATTTGCTCAACAGAAAGACATAACCTTTCCAATTTCAGAGCAAAAACAACATTTTGCAACTTGCCAGAGTACAATAGAGTTAAAAATAAAAAAAAAAATGTCTAGTAATATTGAAAATAGTACTTAAACTACCGAAACCAATAACAAAAAACAATCAAACAAACAAAAAGAAAAAGAAAAAATTATCTATCGGCCCTCTTGAATAATTACTAATACTAAGTGCGACTAATAATACTAAAAGTTTAATTAATAAATGGTTCACTAATTATTATCATTAGATCTTAAAGATCCTTTCGTTGTTAATTTTTTGTTGTTTTTTCGCAACTTTTCCGTTTTTCAAACTTCAATAGTTGTTTACATAAAAGTCAAGAAAATGATACATTACTAGTGAGGAAATATTGAAGGGCGAGGCCCCTTTGGGGTCGAGTGCTTTAATTTCCGGGTCAGGTAATGTCATTTTACTGACGAGTTTTGTATTAAATTTTACCCGAATTCGTATTTTAATATAAAATTTCAATTTTTATATATAACTTTTGATTAATGTCAATCTGTCAGTGATGACAGAAGTCATTATAGACATTTGGAAATATCACAAATGCGGCCAGTAAAGTGACAAGCGGCAGGAAACGTAGTCTGCTTTGCCTCTGTCACGGAAACTAAAATTTCCTGACAGAAAGCAGGCATGAAAATGAAGGTTTCAGGACGATTTTGGGTAAAATATATTATTATAGATCGACGAATCAAACCGTCCTATCTATTTTAAGATTTTAGCATCTTTTTACACCTTTAGATCTTTCCTGTATCCATTTCTTGCAGTTCCCCCATTATTACGATTCAATCTCTCACATTCACCACATCTTCCAAAGCCTTGGGATTGTTCATAATTGTTCAAATTGAACCTTTACGTCCTTCTGGGTTTGGTTCTCTTGATTCTTTCACCTCTTCCGACGTTTTGGATTTTTTTTCGGTTTTTCAGAATAATTCTGTACTTCACAATTTTCCATTTCTTCGGATCCTTGTCCAGTTCCGGATTTGGAGTCTTTAACCCTTTTTAATTCCATTTTTCCGATTGTTCAGTTTTTCCAGGTTCTTTGGGTTCTTCCCAGATCCACCAGATCTTTAAGATTTCTCAGATTATTCGATATTCAAGTTCTTACAAATCGCCCCGTTCAAAATCAGTTTTCAAGGGGTAAGTGGAAAATTGAAAGTAACCCCCCCTTTTTTCTAAAAAAAATTCAATTTTCTTACTTTCAACCTAGCAGCAGATGCAAAACAGGGCCGTTCTAAGCCAACCAGCATATATTGTCACCTTTAGTATGGAATTAAGTAAGGTTGTCGATTTTTACTTGTACTTGGTTGGCTTGGTATACATATAATTCTTTTCTTGAATCTGGACCACCAGAGTACCAGAGACTCCCTTAGTAATTTTGAAACAAACTGTTGCAAATGACATCTAGAATTCGTAGATCCTATGGCAGTATATAATAATATTATGCTATTTTTGTGGCATCATCTAATTTTGTGAAATTTGTCAGATTTTTTTCCAATTTCTTTAGAGATTTCTAAACAAGGTAACATCTGGAACATTTCTAGAAATTCTATTATGATTCGTAAGGGATGCTAATTAGGGATTCATAGGCAATTTCACTAATTTTTTAAGAATTTACCGACGAGGTTGATTTAGTGGGCACAAGGGCACCAAGTGCCACCTCGGATTCAGGTATATCAATTCGAGTGTATTTTAAAATCTTCCAGTTATGTTTCGAATTATTAAAACTTTATAAATAAATGAATTAATTAAATAAATAAATAAATAAATTAATAAATAAACAATGGGTGAGGATTTGAGGTGCGGTGATAAGGCTGTCCTGTGAAAGAATGATTGCAGCGAGTGGATTGCCCCTCAACTCTGATATTGTTATCCCAAACGCTTCTATTCCAAAGCTTTGCTTCACTATCCCATGTATGGTTCCTAAATCTTCTGGTTCTTCTTCAATTTTTTCAACATGGAAGATGTTTTCTGTTTCTATCACTTTTCCGCACGCTATTTGCGCCATCGATAATAACTCTTGCGCCATTATCGTTTTTTAGAAATTGCAAAATACATTTGGAACCCCCCTACGTATTTTGTCGCTGGTACCTATACCACTTGATACATTTGGTTATGCGCTCAATTGCACCACTTTAATTAAAGCTAGCGCCATCACGGTTAAGCCATGACAAATTTTCAAAAAATGGGGGGGGGGGGCAACTTAACGTTTTTAAAGTTACCTTTTTCTATCATTTTTCCATGCAAAATTGTACGCCTAGGTATGCGCTAAAATGCGCCGTAAAAAGACATCTTTGCGCCATTCTTGTTTTTCGTTATCCTTAAATATATGGGGGGCGGAGTGAATGTACCCCCATAACTCATTTTGATACCGGTATCCGTGCCACTCGATACATCTGGTTATGCGCTCAATTGCGCCACATGCGCACATCGATAATAACTTTTGCACCAATATCGTTGTTTTTAGACATCTGAAAATGCATTTGAGGGGTTAAGTGTACATAGCAACCCCCCTCCCTCTTCATTATGTGTTTTGTCGCTGGTATCTATGCGCAGTCACGTTAAGTTGCCCACCACCGACAAAATACGTACTGGGAGGGGGGGGGGGGAAGGTATATTTGGACTTTCCCAAATGTATTTTCGGATTTCTAAACGATAATGGCGCTAGAGTTAATATCGGTGACGCATGTGAGCGCATTATTTTATAATAATACAACTATTAAATCTCTTGGGGGGAGGAGGAGGGGAGTTAACGGAACCAAGTAATTTATTAAGCAAATTTTTATCAACACCTGAAATAAGTCTTGGATACGAAGAGAAAGATCTGACATACCTAATGACCCTATGCGGGTTGTATAAAGGATTAGAACAAACACACAAAAATTACTGATACAAAGAGAGGCTTACAAAGCTTATTTTTAGATGATACTCCGTTAGCAGACGGTCGATAGTTATAAATAAGAAAATCTTTTACTTTTAAATAACTTCAGTTTCACTTTCTTCTGCACAAAATTATTATGAAAAAGACGTACACGCTTTTTCAACCGTCACAAATCAGCTAGCTAGCAGCTTCCAGTCACTTCTATTCTCGAATAAACTCTATTCTCTTATATTGTATGCTTGTATGTACCAATTACAATTAGACTGGAAAAAACTGCGAAAAAAAACGCTTGAAGTGCTATCTTCTCTCTTTCGTGTCGCGCACACGTGCATTATATCTGCGCCAGATGTAGATTTCGTTGAAATTCATTTGATATCAACAGTTCTTATCTTATCGCAAATGACCAGATGTGCCAAATAAACAATGCGCAATTACAAACACTCTAAAAGGATAGACAATACTGCAGAAATACAAATTCAAGTGCTACAAACCAATTCTGTGCTTATTCGCAATTAATCGGTTCATTTACTCGCAACAAAACTTAGTTAATAAATTGGATAAAATTAATAACCGGTTGGCTTGTATCCGAAAGTGGTACGGGCATATTTTCCGCTAAATTGTTCCATCCAACAAAACATTAACGTTACCGTGGCGGTGCAGAAAGTAAACTGTACCATTGAACCGTTCTGTTTCCACATTTCTAAAAGAAGCCGTATTTCTCAGGGAAGATAAGACCAATTCAATATCAATTCGAGATCAATAATTGTAAGCTTTAATTTTTTTATTTGTATAAAGTAGCGGTCGATCATTTTTAGGAATTTGAATTTGAATTTTGTTTGAAGTAAATTTAATATTCCTAAAGGAACCGACTTATGAGAACCATTTGCATGAACAGATTTGTAGTACATTTATGAATAAGAATCTAACCCAAACAAAGGATTTTAGTTAATCTGTTTCATTTATTGGGAATTTTCCATCCGCCAATATTTTGCGGCGGACGCTTACAAAACTATTTGGTGTTTACTTTCTCTTTAAGAACCATTTCATAAGTCCAGTTTGTAAATTAATGTTTATGATCACAGGCAGGTTCTCAAAGGCAATCTCATAGTCCACGTTTTCCAAAGTGTCTAGGTTATAGGATATAAGTTTTGTAGTGGCCGGCTACCTGCGACTGTTTTTATACTAGACGACTTATAAAGGAACATAACCTTAAATTTCATATTTCACAAATCGCCGGCAATTGGTCCCAGATGAGTTTAAAGTGAGTTTGCAATTTTAGATATAATGATTGTAGGAAGATTCGACACAGAAAACTGACCCCTCTAAATTCGCTCCCAAAAATCCGCCTACAAAATATTCGTACCCAAAAAAAACACCAGCAGGTAAATTCGTCCTCGTATAAGTGTATTGCAATGAAGCGGAAGGGTTAGAATTTTTAACAAGGGAAGTAGCTAATTAAATGGGGGCCAATTGTTGGTCAGAACTCATTATTAAGATGCGACAAATTCACTGTAAACTCACCTTTCATTCAAAATGCCCCTCTGTAAACAAAACGCGGTCGTAGCTTAACAATCAGAAGCGTATTTAAAGTGGAACTTTTCTCGCAGAACATTTCAAACAATAAGCGAAAAAGTCAGCGTGTACAGGGTAGTTGGAATTTGAATTTTGATTATTGTGCATAAACAACAACTCGATTTACTTCTTCGAGAATTTGCCGCACGTTTTGAACGCGGTTGAGGTAAATGCACGCTTCATTATCATGAAAATTGAACTATATCACCACAAAGGCGATCCAGTTTTCAAATTTTCTTGGAGGGAGCCTTTTCAAGGAAAGCTCGTAACTTTTGTAAGTTAAAGAAGGATTTACTGCTATACGAAATATGCACACGAATTTACGCTATAAAATGACAAGCACATAATTACATAAATTAAACGCAAACATGCTACTCGTTTTTGTAAGATTCATCATTAATCAGCTCCGCCGATCCAGACCAAAACTGGCGCCCGTAATTCTTCAAATTACCCAGCAATCTCAACGAAAGGAAGTAGACTATCTCCAAAATGGACAGCGCCGAAAATCCGATGAATAGACCTAGCAGACCTCCGCAACTCGACAGGAAATCCGTTATGCCGTACAGTTCGTTGCGTTCCGACGTTATAAACTGTTGCTCCTTGAAGAAAAACATGACCCTCGACATCGCGACCCTGCGAACGTGGCGATGAGCGTTTTGGGAACCTGCGCAATGGGGAGACCTACCCGGGAAACTCGCTAAAGTTAACGTGGAAACCCTCGAATACTTTCGGCCAGTTGAAATCTGCCTGCGAGAGTTCGGCGTTGTACGTTAAGGACGTGCACGACGGTAGGCAGTTGCAGCGTTCGTTGATGTCGGTGTGGGTGCGCTCCAGGTCAACTTCCCTCGCGTTCATTTCCGCTGAAATGATCGAGTAACTTTTTTTTTCGGCGAAAACTACAAACCTTCGGCTTGTTTCAGGCAGAGGTTACTTCCAGGGCCGCACATCTTGGTAGTCTCGTTTCCTACAAAGGCGTAAAGAGGTAGCCACGTTTAGTTATCAGGAGAAGGCTTACGTGGCATGTGGAATGCTACGCATCCACAGTATTGTAACGTTATATTGGTTAGGCACTCGACTTGGCAATTCTTTTGGGTGTACATTTGGAAGAAGGTGAGTTGGCGCTCATTTTGGAAGAAGCACTTGCGACTGTTGGGGGTGTAACCTCGTAGACCTTCCGAAGTCGACATTATGTCTGGTTTAATCACCACGACCACCTCTTGATTTAATGGTGCACGGAAGTAGTGCTGAGTTACTCTTGGCGTTTCGGCCGGGTTGTGGAGGAGTATCTGAAATTACGTGGTAGACTCGCGGACTAATGGAAGGGGTACCACCTTGAATCCCTGCACCGCTCCTTTGCAAAGATAATCCATGTCCGGCTCATACAGTGTCATCAAGAGCGAAAAGCAAGCTTTCTGTCCTGCTGCAATCGACCTCTTCGGATACGTATCTTTTCCCAATTTATCAGAATATCCCGTTTCCAGTGACCATTCCAGGGACCGTATGCCAAACTGCGAGGGGGTGGCGCTTTGGTAACTGAAAGTCTTGTTTAAAGATGTCAAAAGGTGCTGTCACGTCAATACTCACGCGTTTTTTGTGTAGAGAGCCTCATTTCCGACCATATTGAAAGTGAAGCACACGCCCTCCTCTGTTAACACTTCGGTTAAAAGAGATGCGCAGGTTTCGTTCAGATTCAACCACTTGCACTGCCACAAGACGTCCTCAAATGGAGGGGCCAACTCCCTAAACACCTCGAATAGACTATCATTGACGAACTTGTCGCCCACCGTATGGAGGTGGCTGTTGCAAACCAGGCTGATCTTGTCAAACCTGTCTCTTCTGCAAAATTCGCCTACAGAACCAGTGATTAAGCGTGGCACTCTTACTCCTCCTCCGTCATGTTCTCGGGATTTTCGTGGAATCGATGGTACTCGTGCGTATAGTTGTAGACTCTCTGCAGCGTCTTCGTTTCGGGACAAACGGTCACCGCCGGAAACGGGATCTGCCAAATTGGAGTGGGACTCCTCGCGAAGCTGACAATGACAGGCGATGCCACCCATTTGTCGTACGTCGCCAAAATCAGCGTGATGCACAAGTACAGGGACGTCCCAATGACCACAAACCACGACAACCTGAAACACATCAGGAGTATCTACCCGGATTGCTCGTAACTTACCTCTCGACGATGCTCCTCGCGTACTGCCCCAGATAGCGCACGCCGTGAATGCTCGTGTTATCGCTGTACTGGGCGAAATACGCGACGAAATTCTTCCGAAAGCCCGGATACTTCCTCCCCGACTTGGCGTCTTCGACGACGGTGCCCGTCATTCTCCCTTAACTTCGTAAACGTAAATGGGACGTGAACGGGGGCGAGACTCTAATTGCCCTTCCGTTCCGTAACAAATAGGTCGATAACAGTTAACATTCGTTCAAAATGTTTGTAGACACGTTATCAGTTTGGGAATTCTTCACGCCCTTCCTTAGGGAACACCTACGTTCGTCGCTTACAATTTCTGTTAATTACATTTAATGAATTTTGGAATGAACGACTCATGTTAGAAGTGTTGTCATTTGTTTTGTAATACGCAAATGTGGGAAAAATCAATTGGAGGAACCCCAAATACCATTCCTCCTTGCAAATTTCAGCTGCCGTTAGTTCAATTGACAAAAATTGACTATATACAAAGAAAAATTCCTTGACTTTTTCTTCCTCAGTATCACGAAATTTTTCAAAAGTGCCTGATGGATAAGACCATGCAGTTGCGTGCAACAGGCTTTTTTTAATAAAGCGGGTTGAACTTCTTTCCTTTTTTCAAAATTTTGAGTTTCTAAGTAAACTCGCAAATTCTTTAGTCAAAATTGTTACTTAACCAACGACTGCCTGTATTGCTATGATTGATTTATTTGAAGATTTCTCCTCTTTTCAGTTTCCTGCAATGTAACTTCTTTGCAACACTCAATTGCTTTTAAAGAAATCCATTTTTGTAAAAAAAAATACATGCAAGACAAGACTACGCCAATTACTTACAGGTTGAGCTCTTTAAGAATTTTAAACCTCAATGACATTTAGAATTACTATGATTTTTTTTTTCTTAAAGATTAATAATCATAATAGGAATAAAGCGCACTTCACATACGACGGCTCTTTGGCGGAGTCAAGGCAGTCACAAAATTAAGTTGCATACAATCCACCCTCGGTGACAATGAAGTAGAAAAGACGAATTGTGCACATCCAATTGGAATCTTGCCGAGGGTAACACGAAACTTCTGTCAATTTTTAAATGACGCACATTTTCTCGGAATGTTGTCTTTTCTGGCGTATCCTTGTATTTTAAAAATACGGGCAAAACAGGGGCCAAAAGAATTGGAAATACTCGGTTAGACTGTCCCAAGTAGGAGAAAGCTTTCACTGCGTAAGAATGTGCACTTTAGTGTTTTTTATCTTCGTACGTAAACCATTCTTACGCGACGTTAACTGTCTATTCCATCATTTTGTAACGAAGCACCCGGAATTTCTGAGTGGAGTTTGCTGTTTATGAGGACCACTCTGTATAGTAACGATTGGTTTGGGCTTCGTTACATAGAAAACCGTAACTTTGAGAACACTCCGCAATGCCATGGAGACTAAAAGAGCCCAAAATTAATTAGTCCGCCTACGACCGCTCCTGTTGGAATTTTGGAATTATTTTTGTAACCACCGAGGGTTGTCATTCTGCCGAAGATGAGGGACTATTAATATTCTTTGGTACGGTTAATTGTTTATAGGCCGTTTCAGTTTCCCACAAAAAGTAAAAGCAAGGATAGAACAAGAATGAGATAACCGCCATCCGACTTGGTGACCGAAAAAGTGTAATTAACATAAAGTAAAGAGTTCATGAGCTTCCGTTTTACACATTCTATAAGAAAATTTTTTTTCCGGGTCGATCTGAGACTATTTTCTTTTCGTGGCTCAAAGAAAGGCAGGTTATAACCTTCCTTTTTTACCAAAAATCGACTGCACCAAGATTTCTCGGGAAAACACTTTTTCTTATTAATTTTGGTGCGTAGAATCCAAATCAATTCGTACTTTTTCGATGGGACTTCTCAATCCAAAGTTATGGACTAGAAACCAATTTCGAAAGAAAATTCAAAGGGCTGTAACTTTTGAACTAGTAGCCCAATTTTGGAACTGTTTGTAATTATGGATTCTACAGGCCACATTCTATAAGAAAATTTTTTTCCGGGTCGATCTGAGACAATTTTCCTTTCGGGGCTTCAAAAAAGGCAGGTTATAACCTTCCTTTTTTACCAAAAATCGACTGCACCAAGATTTCTCGGGAAAACACTTTTTCTTATTAATTTTGGTGCGTAGAATCCAAATCAATTCGTACTTTTTCGATGGGACTTCTCAATCCAAAGTTATGGACTAGAAACCAATTTCGAAAGAAAATTCAAAGGGCTGTAACTTTTGAACTAGTAGCCCAATTTTGGAACTGTTTGTAATTATGGATTCTACAGGCCACATTCTATAAGAAAATTTTTAATTTTGCGCACCAAAATTAAAAATCCAAAACAATTCGTACTTTTTCGATCAGACTTGTACAAACTATAACTTTCCCGTGCGACTCTTTTTCGTGATCAGTGAGCGACGGAGCCTGGGGGGAGGGGCGGAGGCAACAAAATTTGAGTGAATTAAAACTAAAATTATCCTGATTTAAAACCAAGGTCGAGTGTATTTTAGGGAGATTAATAAAAGACAGTAAATTTTACAACCACTACACGTTTTACGCATTCCTACGCGCATTTTTATCCCTGATAAAAACCTACCTAGCGTTTAAACAGATAAAAATCATCTGATGAAACAATCATCGAGCTGATTGGTCGTATATTAATGGAGTGTATTAATCAGCGGTAATTACCGGAACTCGTGTTGTTATATTTTACGTTTGAAACACAAATTAGTACTGGTTGTAACGATTGGTCAAAAATCGAATCTATTTTAAACCCGAACTAATCCCAAAACTACTGCCACTTTCTATTCTACTCTACAGGGGAGCCCGACCTGGCAGCACTTAGGCACACCGAAGGCCCCTTGTGCTTACCCCATTTCTTTTGCAACTAGGTTCAGAGCCCGTTCTTCTCAAGAAAGGATAGGACCGTGTTTAACCCAAGTTGCTCGACTCTCCCCGGCTCCAGATAGCTGTCGACAAGGACAGTGACAGACCACGTGTTCGGTAGTTTAATCTGCCTCGCCACACAATCTGCACGTGGGCTTCTCCACAAGGGGGTCCTGTTGAAAAGGACCTGGACTGTCTGAGTCCGGTACGGTAACCACCCGGGCAGCTACTTTCCAGTCGATCGGCCTTACACCTCCTCCCCACAGCCTGGGAATGTGTTTCCAGGAGATATGTGGAGAGCCTCCCGCGCGGTGAATGTATATCTGCCACATGGAAGCCTTAGTGTCCCCACTTTTTACGCCGGAGTTTTCAAAAGGATCTTACGAAGTTTTTTAACTCTCCGTGTTACCATAGAAGGACGTCCATGATCCTCATTCAGACCTTCGAATACGGTCCTTGTACCTGCGCTGACCAATCTTCTATTAAAGACCTCCTTACGAATCTTTTCAAGGTGTGAGTTCCACCAAGGTGTTCTCTTCGTTCCTGGAAAGGTCCGCACTTTACAGCTGCGGCCGCCTCATCCACCTGCTCTGTTTTCCAACCGACCAAGGATGGTACATCCAACCGTTCTGACAGTTTTAGTTTCGCCCACTATTTGGATAGTACACTATAAACTCAGCCCGCTCCTTGGTTTGTGGAGCCTCTTCCGAATCGTACGGCAGTTCACCAAGTGCCTGCTCCATCCCCTGCCATCTTTCAGCTGAAGTATTAGAGCGAGGAGATCCCTGAAGACCACGTTTATCGTTTATCGACATAAATACGAGCTCTAGGATTTAGTTGACTGTCCTTCTTATAATAAAGATAGTCCTGGCCCAGATCTTTTACTCGTCCCTTATAAAACCAAGGTTCTTTTATGAGGCATACGCGTTTGCAACAAGTTGACGTCCCTTGCTCTGCTGCAAATTGATCTGTAAGAAGGTTACCTTGCGCCGATGTACTAGGTTTCCCCTCCCCTAGCGATGCCGCCGGTTCCGGTCCCTGGTCGTAGCTAAGAACCGCCACACGAACCAAAAAAAGCTCGTCGACATCTTTCTCGATCTATCTCTGAGCGCGCCGGTAGTAATCCCGTAGCATCTTCGAAGTCGATAGCGAAGGATTGAGCCCCCTCCGTCGCAACTGCACCGAGTCCCGCTACTCCGACGGAGCTCTTTCCTTTACATGGGGCAGGCTGGATTTCGTCACAAAAGTGACGTGCGAGACCGCCGCGTGTGCCTAAAAGTTTTGCCGATGGAGTGCCCCGCGATAGGATGACTCATCGACACTAAATGCGAGGAGGACCCTGCCAGGCGTCTCCCCGCGGAAGAACGTCTTCCATAGACTCGTCCTGAAACCAGGATTTTGCATCTGAAGGCGTAGAGCCCGTACAGCACAGCCACCACTGTAATTACCCTAGGAACCTGCCTCCAAACCTTCAGAGACGCGTCATCCTAGGGCCTAATAAGAGGAACGATCCTCTCCGACAAGGTCCACTGGTCCTCGCATTCGACCACAATGGCACCCTGCGCATTCCAGCGGAACCCTGCCAGCCGAGGGAGCCCCCCCTCTTCTTCCTCGAATCATGATCTACATTTTTTTCTTCTTCCTGTCGCGATTTCTCCTTCCCTTTCTCTTCCTTTCCCCGTCTGAACTTGGCTATTGTTTTAATATTGTTCTATCCTTCCCACGGTAGCGACTCCCTTATTAAATTCACCCATGATTGTTGTATTTGTGAGATCCTTTATTTGCCAGCTCATTTTCCATCTTTTCTCCTCCTTTCCACCTCAGCACGTTCGCATCCATTTCTCCTCTTTCTTTCTCCCTTCATCCTCGTTGTCAAGGATTCTTTCGCCAATTTTCTTTTCCTATCGCCCCTTTCCTCGATCCTTTCCCATTTTTGTTCCTCCTCTAATATACAATTTTGTGTCCTTTGGTTTAACCCCAATGCCCTTAAATTATTGTCCAGTTCCTTCCGCCCTCGTATTTCCGTTCCGGACACGAGCACCTCGCTCACTATTGCATCGGAGAGGTACTTTCTTGTTCTAAAATCATTCTTGAACTTCCTCTCTCCAATTTTCCGCACCTGTCTAATCGCCACCACCCCCTTTTGCCTTAATTCTGTTATCTGCGAATTTGCCCGATTGTTTCTTTGCATTCTATTCTATTCTTCTATTCTTTTCCACCTCCATTTCCTTCCACTCCCCTTCTCAAATGTCATCATCTTCGACTTTTCTACATGTAACTTCATTCCTTCCCTTTCCCAATACCTTTCCATTCTTCCCATCTTTTTCGACCGCTGTTCCCATGATCCTTGCGTCGTGTGCATATGCCAGGGACACATTACTATCGCTCCACCTTGGCACTGTCTTAATCTCCTAATTTCCATGTCTCTTAAGCAGAAATTAAATTAGCTTGGGCTAAGTGGGCATCCCTGTCTTAATCCTTTACATGTATAAAACAGTTCGGACTCCTTCCCTTCTATTTCTATCCTCAACCTTGTCTGTCTACATACTTCCTTGATTCTACCCTGTCAATTTTCTCATCTTCCATACCTTTTCCCGTTTCACTCTGTCAAACGCTGCCTGTAAGTCTTTTTTTCGAATTCCTCCTCAGTCATTGTAGTAATTCTCCTATAATTCCCACACCATCTTTGTTCCCTCTTCTTAAGATCGTCACAATTACCCCTTCCTGCGCGAACACCCTGTTTTCACTACCTTGTTTACTAGACTTCTCATCCTTTCCTTGATCCTGTCTGTGGAGAGAATCCATGCCCCATTACCTATCTCGTCTCCCCCTTCCTTCAGTCTTGTTAATTCCTGCTCTTGGTATCTCATCTTCTTCACCGTCCTCTCTTCCTACCTCTTCTATAGCCCCTTTTTCTCATACTTTCATTGTAGTATCCTGACATTCCTCTAATTTTCTTTCCTCCCACTTGTTCTATTTTTTTTGGCTTTACAAGGTAAGAGTCATTGAAGATTTACTCATTACTGAACTAGCCGTGGTAGTAATCATTTCATTACTAAAAATTAATTGTTACAGTAACACCGGTGCCGTAGAGAATAAAATTGTACAAGTTACGAACAACGTGACGAATTGAAAGCATCCAAAGAAACAGAAAAATCTTTCATCCGAAAAACCCAAGTGTCGAAAGTGAAAAGGAAAGAGTTGTAGGAGTTGGATCCTAAGAAACTAAATAACCGCGAGGATCATAAGAATCTAAGGGATCTGATGGTTAAGTCGAATCTCAAGAAGAAAGGATCCCTAGGAGCTGGAAAATCGGTGGAAGAAGGAATCCGAATAATAATAAAAGGCGAGTAATTTAAATAAATCCAGATCAGAGGAGATCTGTAACAGTACCATTTTTACGTGTTATGATTGTTTTTAGTTGTTGTCGCCACCCAACCCTTAAATTATTATCCAAAGTGTCACAATATATTCGTGTGCACAATTTTCCCCCAAGAATACCTACTGCAATAAAATTTAATGAAAGTTTCCACACAAACAGTTGATGACTTGCTAATTCTTGCACCTTTGGGGGCTGCGTGTATGCGTCCCGCTGACAAATAATTTTTCAATGAACAACGCCTTTCGGAAAAACGCCCCACCTAAACAATTTGAGCGTTAACACTCCGAGTGCCATTAGTCTTCGGAAAAAAGCGTAACCATGTCCGTCGATTCGGTGAAGAAACCCCGAAAGTATCCAGGGTGCGTTAAGAACTTTTACGATTATTTTTCCGAGTACAGCGGTAACTCGAGCATTCACGGCATAAAGTACATTGGAGAGAAAAAGAGGACCGTTATCGAAAAGTGAGTATGCACCTTAATTTTCGTAACGAATTACGTTGTCGTTTAGACTGTGGTGGTCGGTGGTAATTCTGGCGTCTTTGTCGATTTGCATTTTTATGATAATCAAAACCTACGAAAAATGGCAGACGTCGCCGGTCATCGTGAGTTTCGCACGTAGTCCCACGCCAGTTTGGAACATACCATTTCCGGCGGTCACAATTTGCTCGGAAACGAAGACGAAGCAGAGCATTTTTAATTACACGAACGCGTACAACCGCTTTGAAAGCGGCCAAAACGTCACCAGCGAGGAGTACGTATTTTCTGTCACGGCGCCTTTTACAACCGTTCTTTGTTTAGAAACGCCATGCTGGAGCGGATCAGTCTCGTTTGCGATAATCACCTGCATCTTTCAGGAAATGACACCATTGACTATGAGACCATCGACTTCTTGGGGAAAGTCGCCCCTCCGTTTGATGAGGTCTTCTTCCAGTGCAAGTGGATGAATCAGATTCAAAATTGCTCCCGGCTTTTCACACCTACTCTCTCTGAGGAAGGTATCTGTTTCACGTTTAACATGCTGGACCGCGAAGAGCTCTACACTAACGCGGTGTAAGTGAAACCTTCTCCGACGCAATGCTACAGTATGGTTTGGTTCCAGGTTTTTCAACGGCGATTACCTCCACCACGGGGTGAAGGCAACGAACTGGACACTGGAAGATGGGTACCCGCCTGATGTTGGCCAGAACGCGTACCCCAAGCGTGCGATATCTGCCGGACAAGGTGCGGGGTTATCGGTTTGGTTGAGACTGTTCGAGAAGGATCTGGACTACGTCTGTCGAGGCCCTGTGCAGGGTTTCAAGGTTTTATTGCATCATCCCTCGGAGGTGCCCAGGGTGAGTCAGCAGTACTTTCGTGCACCTCTAAATCAAGAAAGTGTCGTCGCCATCAAGCCCGATATGATGACCACATCCGAAGGGTTGAGGAACTACGACCCCCACCGAAGGCAGTGTTACTTCCCTTCCGAGCGGCAATTGCGCTTTTACCAGGTGTATACTCAGCAAAACTGCGACGTTGAGTGCGTGACGAACTACACCCTCATTCACTGCGGTTGCGTATCCTATCACATGCCACGTAAGTACTGTAACGTGATTTATAAATTCGGGTTCGATTTATATCAATATTTATTAAACAAAACTAAAACACTATAAAAACTGTACAATTTATATCGACTATTTATATCACACACTTCGCAATTTATATTTCCGCGCTCGATGTTTCATCCGTACTCGATTTCGTTCGGTAGTACACTTACTGCGATGTTCGGTCCGCAACCATTTATACACGCAAGCAATGTAAGTCCAGAACACTCGCGTAATTACCGGATAAGTCTCGAATATTCCTATACAAATCCCACTATCGCGCGCGTAGAAAATTCCAGAGCGCCAAAGGCGACGTCATGTCTGGAGCGTTTCCGTT
Source organism: Photinus pyralis (assembly GCF_008802855.1). Taxonomy (NCBI): domain Eukaryota; kingdom Metazoa; phylum Arthropoda; class Insecta; order Coleoptera; family Lampyridae; genus Photinus; species Photinus pyralis. The sequence continues at coordinate 3,165,265 of NW_022170819.1, forward strand.
ACACTGCCCCCTTCTTAATTCTGGACGTCTCGTTCAGAAACTGCGTTAGTATTACTTTTTAATGCCTCGTGTCGGAATCTGCAGTCAGAGCCTGCTCGACAAACACCTTTCTTGAAAAAGTAAGCAGTCCACAGTTTTGCGGAGGGTCGTCCCCTGTGGGTTGAAGCAGCATACTGTAATTCGAACGCTAGTGTTTCTAAAAATCACTTCGATCATGGTTCGCACTATCTTCCAGTCCAACCCATCTAAACCACATCCAATCTTCGGGATCGCCAAGCTATTTATGTCATAGTATGCCATGAGTTTCTTTAAGCTTTTTAAAGCAGACCAGAGGTTTTCATAGGTGGGTTTGCCTTCTGACGTTTTCTTTGAAACCAAGTAGAACAAAGAGCGTTGACTATCTTCCAAGCGCAGTACTTTACCCACTCGTGGTCTTTGCTTTAACAACTCGTCCATTCTTCCAAATCTTTTCCGGAATACGGAAGCTATACCTCTACCCATGCGAAGGTCTTCGGCGACACAATGGGCGATGGAAACGTTAATCGGAAGCTCAAAAATATTTTGACAAATTTCCTGAGTAACGCCAAATCGAGCTTTCTTCCGCTGGGCGTAATTTGACATAAAATCGTTAAACTTTGGCTCGATCCCAAAGCTGCGTTCCTCTTCTCGAATACCTCTAACTTCTTCGTTGTTGTTGGATCCGGCATATCGTGCGAGTTGATTAATGTGGACAACTTTCGGTTTCCGGTGGTTCATTCTGATACGATATATCACGTCATTTATTTTCTTGATCACCTCATACGGACCTTCCCATTGTCTTTGTAGCTTGGGAGAAAGACCTCTTCGTCTCTGTGGATTGTGCAGCCATACCAGATCTCCAGCTTCAAAAGTTTCATTGGCCGAGCGGAGGTTGTATTGATTTTTCATGCGATCGCTGGCAATCTGAATATGACTTCTAGCCAAGTCGTGAATGTCGTTCATCTACGCCTTTAGTTGGTCAACATAATTTTCACCTGCGACATATTCTTCATGGGGTTTACGCCCAAACTCGAGGTCACATGGAAGGCGTAGTTCACGACCCAACATAAGGCAGGCAGGAGTCTGACCCGTGGTTTCGTTGACGGCTGATCGATATGCCATAAGGAACAGGTGGAGGTACTGGTCCCAATTTTTCTGATGTTCTGCCACGACTTTTGAAAGATATTTACCCATCGTTCGATTCATTCTCTCTACCATTCCATCTGACTGAGGATGCAAAGGTGTTGTTCTGGTTTTATTGGCTCCTACCAATCGACAAACATCTTGGAACAAAGCCGATTCAAAGTTCCTTCCTTGGTCTGAATGGATTTCTATAGGAACACCAAAACGTGTAAAGAACTCCTTTACCAACACTTCTGCAACTGTTGCTGCCTCTTGGTTTGGAATGGCGTAAGCTTCAGTCCACTTTGTGAAATAATCCATAGCGACTAGGATATATTTATTTCCGCCATCTGTCTCGGGAAACGGTCCTGCGATATCGATAGCAACTCGTTCCATCGGACTACCAACGTTATACTGCCTCATGGGTGCCTTCTTCTTGGAAACTGGTCCGTTTCCAGTAGCACATAACTCACATTTTTGACACCATCGCCGGACATCTTCTTTACGGTTGACCCAATAGAATCGCTCACGTACCCTTTGCAACGTTTTCGTAATACCAAAGTGTCCTCCGGAAGCGCCGTCATGCAATTTTCGCAATACTTCCGACACTTTGCTTCTAGGTACTACTAATTGCAGCGTCGATTCGGTGCCATCTTCACTTTCAAGGGTCCTATACAACAGGTTGTCTTTCAGAGTCAGGCTATTCCATTGGCCCAATAACTCTTTACTTCAGGACTTGTGGCACTAATGTCTTGCCAGTCTGGTCTTTGTCCGTGGCGCATCCAATTCAGGACAGTTTTTATACTTGGGTCGTTTTCTTGGGCCGTTTTGATTTCGCTTGGCTTCCACTCCTCACTCTCTACAGTTGTTCGTCGCAGATGGCGAATCTTGTCTTCTATTTTAGAACAATGTGTGCAGTTGTCCTTGCACGGTCTTCTTGACAAAGCGTCTGCATTATTGTGAACTTTTCCAGCCCTGTGTTCAATGTCGTAGTCATATTCCTGAAGACGTTCTAACCATCTTGCCACCTGTCCTTCTAGGCTTCGGAACTGCAAGAGCCACTTTAGCGCTGCATGATCTGTCCTTATCAGGAACTTGCGGCCGTAAAGGTACTTATGGAAATGTTCGCATGCCTTTACCACACCCAGGAGCTCTCGCCTAGTCACACAATAATTCCTCTCGGGTTTCGACAGTACTTTGCTGAAATAGGCAATGACTCTTTCCTGTCCGTCTTGCAATTGAGAGAGAACAGCTCCAATGGCGGTGTTACTGGCATCGGTATCTAGCACAAACTTTCCTTCATTTCTGGGGTAGCCAAGGATAGGTGCGCTAGTAAGAGCTTGCCGGAGATGTTCGAAAGCTCTTTGACAGTCTTCACTCCATTCGTACTCATTGCCCTCTTCTGTCAACTTTATTAATGGTTTGGCAATGTTGGCAAATCCTTTCACGAATCGTCTATAATAGGTGCACAAACCGAGGAAACTTCGAATCTCGTGCTTGTTCTCAGGAATCGGCCACTCTTGAATCGCTATAATCTTCTCTGGGTCAGCTGTAACACCATCACGAGATACGATGTGCCCCAAATATTTAACTTCTTTTTGGAACATAAAGCATTTCTTGGGACATAGTTTTAAATTGGCCTCTCGTAATCGTCCAAACACCTCTCTCAGGTTCTTTAGGTGTTCTTCAAAAGTTTTTCCTACGACAATTACATCATCCAAATATACCAGACATGTCAGCTCTCTTGGATACTTTCCTTTAGATAGATTTTCCGATCTCACAGAGCGAATAGCCGAGATGGGTACACACTGTCCAACTGCAGTTCGTTTGCTTAGCTTAACAGGACTATCTTTCAAATTCATAATTCGAATCGGAACGCCATTTTGAACTTTTACCAGAGCCCTAGCTACTAGAAATTCCTTTTCGTTTGGTGCTTCGAGTATCCGTAGGCTTCCCTGGCGACAATATCCATCTAAAGTGGTCATTATAATTTTTTCACTAAGTCCGGGTATAATGACGCCATGAGTGGTTAACAGGCGGATGACATCTTCTTTGTCTTCATGGAAAGGGAGTTCTTCATCGCCGACCTTTAACACGCCCTTTTTCACGTCTAACACAGCTCCGAGTTTCTTAAGAAGATCCATCCCCAAGATGAATTGATGAGAAGTATCAGCAATTAGCACCTGATGATTGATGGTGGTCTTTCCGATGGTGACAGACATTTGTATTTCTGCGTGCGTTTTTATTCTTTCACCAGTTGCTGTTTTTAACTGCACGGTCGAAGATGAGATCCGAGAATGATTCTTCAATAACTCTGGTCTTGCAATAGTTCTTGTTGCACCTGTGTCTACTAGCAAGGATCTGTCTTCTCCATTAACTCGGCCGTCGATGTACAGACTCAGAACTCTTCCAGACGACGTAATGTTTACAGTGAAGATCGGGGCTTTGTTTCTGCAGGTCGACGATAGCCCCTTCCTATCGACTTTCTATGTTTTCCGACTGCTGCAATGGTTTTTTGGCAGTTGCGGCGAACGTATCCAATCTCGCCGCAATTCCAACATCGTGGTTCACGTTTCTTTGCCAGTGACTGTATTGCTTTATTGACCTTTTCTTCCATTACTTTACTGACCTTTTCTACCACTACTTTACTGACCTTTTCTTCAAAACTTTCAGAGCCACCTTCCTCTTCGATGGTTCTTACCCGGCTGTCACTGCGAGGTTCCACCATACGTACTCGCGCACTTCCATGACTAGCTTTCTTGGCGGCTTCGAATTCTAACGCATGGGCCAAAGCTTTCTCAATTTTGTCGTGCCTAGCCAGTCTCAAAGCCTGCTGGGCATCTCCATCACGAACGGCATCGATAAATGTTTGTACAGCCAGTTGATCAAGAAAGCTCTCCGGTGCCGTAGGGTTTGCCAATCGAATCAGTCTAGCGATGTCCGCTTCAAGTTCCTGCAAACTTTCTCCAGGTTTCTGCATTCGGTTCTTGACTTGGGCATAGTAAACTTGCTGAAGGTGTTTATCGCCATATCGCATTTCGAGTCGCGCTACTATTTGTTGGAAGTTCTGTTGATCCTCGGGGATGGTCCGCAACACATCCAGAGCATCTCCTCTCAGAGCAAGAATCAGGGCTGTAGTTTTGTCTTGAAGAGTCCATTTATTTGCCGCAGCCGCTGCTTCAAACTGTCGAACGTACGTGGTCCAAGGAATCTTACCATCAAAAGTAGGTGGCTTTACTCGGGCTTGCTGAACGTCGCCTTCTACTCTTGTATTTGTTTCTGGGTCGACCTTCTTGTAATGAGTAGACTGTGGCACCTCAAGAAGACGGTCCATCAGTAATTCATCTGGGGCACTACTAGTACGCTCTTCCGTAGTCAGTCGCAAGAATTGCTCGCGCAGCTCTTCATACTTGTGCTCAATCTCAACGAATGTTGCTTTAAATGTTTTGGAAACTTCCGTAATTCTATCTTCAACTTTTTCTTCAATTGATTTAGAGACTTCTTCGATAATCTTTCTATAATTTTCCTCCATCTTTTCGAACTTCTCGTCCATTTTTCTAGAATTTTCCTCAATCTTCTCGAATTTCTCTTGAATATTTCTAGAATTTTCTTCATTAATCTTTCTAGAATTTTCTTCCATTTTCTCGAACTTCTCTTCAAAATTTCTAGAATTTTCTTCCATCTTCTCTTCAAAATTTCTAGCATTTTCTTCCATCTTCTCTTGGTTGCTTTTCATTTCTTGTTGCAACACCTGTTGGCCATTTTGGATTTGCTGGAGCAAATTGAGCATCGTTTCTTCCATTTTAGCGGCAGCAGATCTTGTTACAGGCATACACAAGCAGAAGCACTTAATTTAATCTTACTTTTAATTAATTTAATTAACCCCACACCTGACACCAATGTAACGTGATTTATAAATTCGGGTTCGATTTATATCAATATTTATTAAACAAAACTAAAACACTATAAAAACTGTACAATTTATATCGACTATTTATATCACACACTTCGCAATTTATATTTCCGCGCTCGATGTTTCATCCGTACTCGATCTCGTTCGGTAGTAAACTTACTGCGATGTTCGGTCCGCAACCATTGATACACGCAAGCAATGTAAGTCTAGAACTCTCGCGTAATTACCGGATAAGTCTCGAATATTCCTATACAAATCCCACTATCGCGCGCGTAGAAAATTTCAGAGCGCCAAAGGCGACGTCATGTCTGGAGCGTTTCCGTTACAGTACCATAGTGAAACGCGTGTAGTGTTAGCTGTTTCGTTTCAGATGACGAAAACACCAAGCTGTGCGGATCGGGAAAGACCCTCTGCGTTCATAACGCATCTGGTAAGTAACGACTTTTAAGTTCACCAGCTCACCACGTATCACAACCACAGTCGATTTGCTCATGGAGGAGATCGAGAACAAGTTCAATAAAAACGCGCAGGTTTGGGACCGACCGGATTGCGACTGCCTACCGGCCTGTACCTCACTGACTTACAACTCAGAAAACTCCCAGGCAGATTTCCAGTGGTACAAAGTGTTTGAGGCGACCAAGGCCAAGTATCGCGGACTAGCTGGGTGAGCTCCTCCGAAATCGCAAACACCTACCGTAACCTAAGCGTTCTTTCAGCGCAAACCTGACCAGTATCACCCTCTTCTTCAAAGAAATGCAGTTCATCACGTCGGAGAGGAACGAGCTGTACGGTCCCACGGATTTCCTCGCCAACTGCGGGGGGTTGCTGGGACTGTTTATGGGATTCTCGCTTCTTTCCATAATTGAAATTTTCTACTTTCTGTCTTTGCGTTTGGTGTGCAACCTCAGGAAGTACGGCCGTCACTATTGGTCGGGCTCTCCCGAACTGTTGGAGGACGACGCTTACGTCCACAATGAGTAAATGCACCGCGCAGGTGACTCATGTGCTTTTGTCACTCTTTAATTCGTTCATGGTGTAAATGTGAAGCTCTAATAAATTAATGCTTAAGCGGATACTTTTATTAGAATTTAAGGTTTTGTGTAGTGACTCTGAAGGAAACTTGCACAAAGAAAGGCTAAGGAGTCAGAGAAATGTATGGGAGTCCCCTCCTGTTCCTCTGCGAGTTGCTACGATTTTCTTGGAATTTCTCCTACCTCTTGTAACGGTAGCTCTAAATTGGCATTTGTTGTGTCAAAATTGGAGAGTAAACTTTTCCAGTAAATAACACAAGTGGTGGAATTGTAAGAAATGGCCTGTGTGCAATTATCTTTTCTACGTCTGTTAACTTCTATGGCGCATTGTTTTCGTAATGGGTTTCGGAAACTTTAGGCTTCGGAGAATCGTAGATAAAAGGAGTAATTTTATCTCAGTAGGGTTCTAGTTTTGAATTTACAAACATACCGCATCAAAGTGAACGTGAACAAAAGTATGTCAGGCGATAACAAGAACCCTATTGCAGAGAGAGAAAATTTTGAGTACGTCATGGAGAAATATTTAAACAAATCCGTGCTTGTGACAAATGGCGACTTACTTGCAATTTTATGTGTGCTAATAAACGAATTACAGTAAAAAAAAAGGGGGGGGGGATGATGAAACAGCTTTTTAGGAGCCTGGTTCGTAACACGGTCTTTTTATTTACGGGTGATACAATTTACGCGAAGGAACATTTTCGAATCGGGGAACCTCTTTTCAAATAAAAACGGGATTAAATAAACTGACATTAAACCATGGGGTCAACCACTGCGCAAAAATATGTCCTAGAATTCCAAAAGGAAGAGACCTTCAAAAATAAGGTATGTACCTATGTCGCCCTATTCGAGAACGCAGAACCCCCACGGTCACCGTGACATCCCCCCCCCAACCCGCGGCTCGAAGTCGTACGTTTAACCGTCTCGAAGCAGCGAATTTTTAAGCGCGCATGCGCCCCTCCTCAAGCGTGCAGCCCAGCGGCTCAGGGGAGCGTCCCAGATGCCATCTTGTCTTAAAGACAATTGACGTAAAGAATGCTTCAAAAATTTCATCAAAATCGGCTCGCTTTTTAAGCAATTATAAATGAACTAGCCTCATTTTCGGCAATATTGTATGAATTCCAGGTAATTATTATAAATCAATAAAAAGTAAGTCAGAACCTAAACAATAGCTCGTAAAAAGACTGAATTCCAATAGTTTACCAGCAATTCCGTAACAATTCCATGAATTCCAAGAGCTGGTACACCAAAATTCCATAGTGCTTGCCCCTTGCGTTATATTTTGCGTCGATATTTCTAAAGGAATCGGCATTTTCCAAGGACAGATATAATAAATTGTTACAAAAAGAAAATATTACCCACGTCAATAATTGTGAGTTACTTTAAATGTTTTTTACTTGTGTAAAATAGTAGTCGGTTATTTTAAGAATTTGCATACTTGATTTTGTTTGAAGTAATTTTAATATTCTTAAAGGAATCGACCTATGAGAACCATCTGCATGAACGGATTTGTATTACATTTATGAAAACGGATTTGTTTTCCGGCTACGAATTGTTTTATCTTTTTTTTTCGATTTGTTCGTTGCTTACGGCAGTCGCCCCCACGGTCTCTCTGACCCCCCCCCCCCCTCCCTTCCTATCGCTCGTGCTTTGAAGTCGTACGTCGAACCGTCTCGGAGCAGCGAATTTTTAAGCGCGCATGCGCCCCTCCTCGAGCGTGCTGCCCAGCGGCTCAAGGAAACTTCCCACATGCAATTTTGTCTTAAAGCCAATTGACGTAAAGAACGCTTCAAAAATTTCATCAAATCGGCTCGCTTTTTAAGAGATTATAAATGAACTAGTCTCATTTTCGGCAATATTGTATGAATTTCAGGTAATTATTATAAATCAATAAAAAGTAAGTCAGAACCTAAACAATAGCTCGTAAAAAGACTGAATTCCAAAATAATTCTATGAATTCCAAAAGTTTAGCAGCAATTCCGTAAGAATTCCAAGAGCTGGCACACCAGAATTCCATAGTGATATATATTTCGTTATATTTCGCGTCCATATTTCTAAAGGAATCGGCATTTTCCAAGGATAGATATAATAAATTGTTACAAAAAGAAAATATTACCCACGTCAATAATTGTGAGTTATTTTAAATGTTTTTTACTTGTATAAAATAGTGGTCGGCTATTTTTAAGAATTTGCAAACTTAATTTTGTTTGAAGTAATTTTAATATTCTTAAAGAAATCGACCTATGGGAACCATCTGCATGAACGGATTTGTATTACATTTATGAAAAAGGATTTGTTTTCCGGCTACGAATTGTTTTATCTTTTTTTCGATTTGTTCGTTTCTTACGGCAGTCACCCCCACGGTTTCCCTGCTCCCCCCCAACACCCCCGCTCCCCAGGATCCGCGGACTAGCTCAAGTCGTTACGTTCTCGAACCGTGTTTCGGAGCAGCGAATTTTTTAAGCGCGCATGCGCCCCTCCTCAAGCGTGCTCCCAGCGGCTCAGGGAAACTTCTCAGATGCCATTTTGTCTTAAAGCCAATTGACGTAAAGAATGCTTCAACAATTTCAATAAAATCGGCTCGCTTTTTAAGCAATTATAAATGAACTAGCCTCATTTTCGGCAATATTGTATGAATTCCAGGTAATATTATTATAAATCAATAAAAAGTAAATCAGCGCCTAAACAATAGCTCGTAAAAAGACTGAATTCCAAAAGTTTAGCAGCAATTCCGTAAGAATTCCAAGAGCTGGCACACCAGAATTTCATAGTGATATATTTCGTTATATTTCGCGACCATATTTCTAAAGGAATCGGCATTTTCCAAGGATAGATATAATAAATTGTTACAAAAAGAAAATATTACCCACGTCAATAATTGTGAGTTATTTTAAATGTTTATTACTTACTTGTATAAAATAGTGGTCGGTTATTTTTAAGAATTTGCATACTTAATTTTGTTTGAAGTAATTTTAATATTCCTAAAGGAATCGACCTATGAGAACCATCTGCATCACCAGATTTACCTATATTGCATTTATGAATAAGCATTTGTTTAAAGGTCAGAAGTGTGTACATTTCGAACAGGAGAAAGTACATGACAGCTCCAAAACAAGATATGGATCATGGTGTTATGTATTCGCTGGAGAAAGGTTGTAGACTTGCTAACAACTTTTATTCTAACGATAACCAATTTACAACTTATCTCTATGACAACGTCTCTATACAATTATTACATGGCGGCGTTTTGTCGAGTCTAGCGTGTCGGCTAACCCCTGGAGAGTAGTTTACCGCACATCCTCTCAACAGCAAGCTCCCTTCGACCCTTGTTCCAATGTTCGCGACCGTGACAGATACACTGTTTCCGAACGGCAAACGATGGCCGCGATTTTGAATATCATCTTTTCTGACGACGATCCGACAGGAACCCCTCCACGTCGAAATGCGTTCTGTAACAGGAGCGGTTTTTTGATTTAAAATTTTTCGGTTCGTGTGGGGCAGAAAAATTCCGTACGTTGGAGTGCCAACTAATAAATAGTTTTAGTCTGACTAAGACCACAACGCTGCGCTCGACTTGCACAGATTCGCTTCGAAAGTTTGGCCAAGAATGCCTCCCTCCCACCCGATTTTTACTTGTATACTCACCGAATCCTACACCCAACACGGACCCAACGAAACACCGATTGTTATTATGTTTTTATGCATATGAAGGTATAGCAGAAACGACGTCCCTCGTTTTAGAACACGCAACACTGTAGAGTTTGGACTCTGATCTGCTTGAACACTCGTTTCTTATCTTAACGCACTTGACTTGTTTGGCCATCAGTTCTGTTCTTTTTCATTATGAGCAGTACACGTGTAAAATTTCCTATACCGGGAATTTTGTAAATTTTGAAACCAAAACTTCCCAACTCTACGTACTTTTTTTTGCAGAATTCCTCTTCAGAGCTCTTGAAGGTTATTAAAATCCCTTTAAATATTTTTAAAAACAAATAAAAACGTAAAACTGTAAAGTATCTTAAAAGGCTCTTGACATTTTGACTTTTGCAGGTGCAGTCGTTAAACACGAAATGCCTTGTAAAGAAGGCGTTAAGAAGGTTCTTAAAGCTCTTTTAGTGAATAAAGGTTTGATAACCCTGGGAAAGGACAATCGAATCTTCCTATTCCATAGAATCGTGGTGTTAAATTATGTAACAATATGCTAAACGTTAAATTAGTAACGGGTTACTCCCTCCCTCAAATTCCATACTCCGTACAATTGTGGTGCTAAATTCTAGTTGCTACGAAGACCTTAGACGGATTACTACCGATACATCGCAAATTCCTTCTACTTAGGACCTATTTTAAAACTTTACAATTTAAATTGTCTTTTTAGCCCGTTTTTACAAATTTATTTGTAAAAAGGTAGCATTGAATCTCACTTTGGCTGGCTGGTCGGCTCGCAGTAAATGCGGGCCCGTAGAAGAATGCTTGTAGAAAGAGTACATGTACCTACCGGGACTGATTCAGAGGGTTTACACTATCGAATAGCGAAAAAAAATAGTGGTAGTTCTATTTGAAAAAAAAAGTTATGGCACTTTGACATTCGGAAAATTTACCATTTCATTGCGAACACTCTGTATCACTAAACCCAAGTTTCTCGTTATGAAAGTGTTGCCGATTACTCCGATTAACATTCTTGCTCAACGCTACGATTCATAAAAGTGAGGCTTACTTATGGGGAATTATCCGGAAAATATTAACAAGATGGCGACAATACAGGGTGTTCTACTTATAAAAGTCAGTTATTTATTTGCACCGTAAAAATGAGACATTCAAAAATAATTTGATTTACCTTGAGACGATTTAATAATTTGTGGGATAGTATTTTTTAGAAAAAAAGTGCCATACAACAAGTTGTACAATTGTAATTAGGCTAATCGGTAGTCATCTTGAGGATGACCTTGATCTCGACCTCCAAGGCACTTTTAATGAGACCCCCTAATTTAGAACTCTGTAATGAGAAGTTCAGGAAATTGCTTTTATGCAGCAAGGTCTTGTGGAATGGAAAATAGTCGTCTCCCTATGGTGCTTTCTAACCTGGGAACCATCTAAGTACCTAATTTTAACCCACTCCTATAGCTTATAGTATAGGTACTTCTAGGAAATGAGATTTATGGTACTGCCAGCGTACTACCAAGTCCTGTAAATGTACTAAGTACCTGGTCCTGCTAGTGTACTACCAGAGAGGTCCTTTAAATGTACAGCCGAGCACTACCTCGGGGCTAAAGGAGTTTCCAGGAAACCCCGAGATTCCCGCTCCCACCATTAAAGATCCACAAAAACATATGAACACTTTTAGAGGTCGAGCTTATTAATAATTGTAAAAAAATCCCGAAAAGTTTTCAAGAGGCTTTCCAGAAGTTTTTTTTTAAAGGAGAACCTTTAGAAGCCTTCGCACTTATAACTTTAAATTAAATTAAATTTAAGCGACTCAATAGTGTCAGGTCTGAAGAAGATTCTGAAGGTCCGGGGGAGCATGGAGACCGTTGGGCGCAAACATGGACCCACAGTGGTTGTGATCACATCGTAATGACTCACGTAGTCGTTACGTCAAACACCAGTTTGGTCACGTGACCACATCTGCCGCTGCAGCGTTCCGCGATCGCGTTGTATTTTTTTCGGTTTTCTGTTAATTTGCGAAGTGCCATATTAAAATAAAGTTAAAAAACGGCAAATAAAAGACGTGGAAAATTGTGGAAAGTAGTGCGTTTCGGTCCGTAATACGTAAATCGGTGTTAAAACGTAATTTAAACTTCGAAAAGTTATGGCGTCCATTAGTACTACTTTTCGTTCGAATTTAAATCGCCGTTTACGTGTTGGAATCGCGTAAAATGTAATTTTGTGGTTAAATTCAACCCTTAAATTAATAAAAACCGTCGGGGAAGTGCTCGCAAATCGGTAGTGTCTGTGTTGTTAGAGATTTTCAGATTAAATCGAAAATGGCTTCCGATTTTAAATTCGTTTGTATTTAAAACTTAACGTTTGTGGTGCACCTATTTCGTGTTTTGGAATCAAGACCCCTAGGATTTCATGGATATGTTGATTTGGGGTGAGTCTGTAGACCTCTAAAAGTTGCATGGTAACGGGTACGATAATGCTTGCGCTACCCTTAAGATACGACGTCGCTAGTATCGACGATAACAATCCGGTCAAAGTATTCTCGGTATATTTCATTTCGGTATAAATGATCGGGACACAATTCATTCGGCAGCCACAAGACGTGAGGCTGAACAGTAACGAAGGAAAACTTTCTTGACGTAGGTACTGTACGATAACCGCACTCTTAATATTTTGCTACCCATCTTCACATTAATCCGATGAAGTAGGTCACATTGTCTTTTAATACGTTAAACCGCCACCAGAGCGGTCTTGTGTGCGTTGGTTATCGCATGTCAGCCCGCTGTCCCACTTGTGTTAAACGGTTACGCCAGTGTGCTGAAATACTATCTCCTACGGCAACCCGGCTGTTTCGCTGGTGCATAATTGGTGTGCCAAAATAGTATCAACTACGACAGCCGGCTGTACATGTGGGGGCCAACGTGTTAATACAGTGGGATGATCACAGACTCGCAGAACACTGCGCTACGATTATGACATTTACATTGAAATCCTGGTACTTACGGTCGAGACACTATCAATTCGGTATTACTTCGTTTCGTTAAAATTTCATTCGCCGTGCCCTAGACCTACGTTTCTCAGTTTTACAAACACTTCTAATGCGTCAATTTGTCTCTTTGGAGTCCATTCAAGTTTGACGGAACCTTCCCCGGGCACCTCTAATCCCAGAACACGAACGAATCTTGCCAATTCTAAGCCTTTACTCGGCTTGCTGGCAGGGAACGGGAACCGCAAACATCGTGAATCTCCTACGGTACTGACAAATGAAAATCGAATCGTAAGAGAACCAAGTAACGGGATACACTCATAAACATATCACAATGTGAGGCATGGGGGGGCCCACACCAGTTACCAGGATTCGCATAACAATTCTTTCATCCATTGCTGCACTTCTTCCACAATCTCTCTTTATTTCCTTTTCACTTCAAATTAACCATCAACAGGTCCTTTTTCTAAAAAGTAAACATTGATGAATCATAACTGTATGATAAGTGTAACTGAAATTTAGTCAACGACGTACGTACCTGTTTCAAGACGGTGTATGTATAATCAATGCCCTATAGTGAAGCTAGCAGCAGATTTAATATGAGGCAAAACAGGGTTAGGCAAAGCACTGGCCACTATCCTGAGAGTCTCACCCTATTTTGAGTAGAAATTTGGCTGCTAACTTCACTACACCTCTATGCGAAAAAATACTTAACAAAATATGGTAATGGACCATTTTGAAACAACTTCCCGACGTAAACTTTTCTCCTTATTATGGTTTTTCTAAAAGGGCATAGCCTACTTATAATTGTGTATCAATTGCAGCGCGTAACTCTTGCGTTTAGGGCCTTTTTGGAAGGAATTTTGGATTTACCTTTATGGTCATTTTGAAGGACCTTACCGACAGAAACTTTTCGTTTTTTTTTTTCTTTTCTAAAAGGGCATAGCCTACTTATAATTGTGTATCAATTGCAGCGCGTAACTCTTGCGTTTAGGGCCTTTTTAGAAGGAATTTTGGATTTGACTTTATGGTCATTTTTAAGGACTTTCTCGACTTAGACTTTCCGTTTTTTTTTATTTTTATAAAAGGGCATGTCCTTCTTATAGTAGTGTATCATTTTCAGCGCGTAACTCTGACGTTTAGGGCCTTTTTGGGGGGGATTTTGGATTTGACTTTATGGTCATTTTTAAGGAC